>NC_064631.1:29860131-30160131 GCF_023864275.1 Schistocerca cancellata | reverse complement strand
CATTTAAATCCGGGCTCTAGTTATAACAGACATGCCAAAATTTTAAATCTACAGTCGATAAAAATCTAAGTAGATACATTTCTGCATTAAAAATAAAACTGTGTAATTGTCGTGTTCGTCTGTTTGAACATCCAAAGCTCCTGATACAACCTCACTTTCTTGGCGTTTCCACAGGAATCTGGCTTAGGCTAACGTATATGCTTTATTTCATTGAAATTAGATTACGGAAAAAAGATATTGGGATTTAAAGTTATATCTATAACCACAGTATGTGTATGTTTCTCTATTTGAACATACATATCTCCAAAACTACTCGACACGTTTTCATGGTGTTATCACAGTGAAACTTTCCCTTTGTATATAAAGAATGACAATGCTTGAAAAACTCTTACGTTATTTGATTTTCAAACAACTGAGCAAAACAGAACGTATTCAATTTTCTCTTTACTTATTCTGATCATCACTGAACTGACACACAATATTTTTAGCGCAATGGAATCTGACTTTCAATAATCCCTACAAAAGAATGGCCCTGACTAGCAATAACCAATACCTTTCATGAATCACTTACCTCACAAAAATCTTCGTTACTCAAAGAACTGCAATACAGCGAGCGCCAGTACTGCCAGCTAAATAAAAGATTCTAACTACTGAAGGCTCTGGGTGCTGATAGGCATAGTTAGCAAATCAAAGATTTTGATAGAGAACAAACAATTTATTTACCTTAATAGTGTTCAAAAGTCATAATGTATATATATATATATATATATATATATATATATATATATATATGGCGATCCATTGATAGTGACCAGGCCAAATATCTCACGAAATAAGCATCAAACGAAAAAACTACAAAGAACGAAACTCGTCTAGCTTGAAGGGGGAAACCAGATGGCGCTATGTTTGGCCCGCTAGATGGCGCTGCCATAGGTCAACGGATATCAACTGCGTTTTTTTTTTTTTTTTTAAATAGGAACCCCAATTTTTTATTACATATTCGTGTAGTGCGTAAAGAAATATGAATGTTTTAGTTGGACTACTTTTTTCGCTTTGTGATAGATGGCGCTGTAATAGTCACAAACGTATAAGTACGTGGTATCACGTAACATTCCGCCAGTGCGGACGGTATTTACCTCGTGATACATTACCCGTGTTAAAATGGACCGTTTACGAATTGCGGAAAAGGTCGATACCGTGTTGATGTCTGGCTATTGTGATCAAAATGGTCAACGGGCGTGTGCTATGTATTCTGCTCGGTATCCTGGACGACGTCATCCAAGTGTCCGGACCGTTCGCCGGATAGTTACGTTATTTAAGGAAACAGGAAGTGTTTAGCCACATGTGAAACGTCAACCACGACCTGCAACAAATGATGATGCCCAAGTAGGTGTTTTAGCTGTTGTCGCGGCTAATCCGCACATCAGTAGCAGACAAACTGAGCGAGAATCGGGAATCTCAAAAACGTCGGTGTTGAGAATGCTACATCAACATCGATTGGACCCGTAAATTATTTCTATGCACGAGGAATTTCATGGCGACGATTTTGAACGTCCTGTACAGTTCTGCCACGGGGCACAAGAGGAATTACGGGACTATGACAGATTTTTTGCACGCTTTCTATTTAGCGACGAAGCGTCATTCACCAACAGCGGTAACGTAAAACGACATAATCTGCACTATTGGGCAACGGAAAATCCACGATGGCTGCGACAAGTGGAATATCAGCGACCTTGGCGGCTTAGTGTATGGTGTGGCATTATGGGAGGAAGGATAATTGGCCCCTATTTTATCCATGGCGATCTAAATGGTGCAATGTACGCTGATTTCCTACGTAATGTTCTACCGATGTTACTACAAGATGTTTCACTGCATGACAGAATGGCGATGTACTTCCAACATGAAGGCTGTCCGGCACATAGCTCGCGTGCAGTTGAAGCGGTATTGAATAGCAAATTTCGTGACAGGAGGATTGGTCGTCGAAGCACCATACGATGGCCCGCACGTTCACCGGATCTGACGTCCCCGGATTTCTTTCTGTGGAGAAAGTTGAAGGATATTTGCTATCGTGATCCACCGACAACACCTGACAACATGCG
This sequence comes from Schistocerca cancellata, assembly GCF_023864275.1. Classification (NCBI taxonomy): domain Eukaryota; kingdom Metazoa; phylum Arthropoda; class Insecta; order Orthoptera; family Acrididae; genus Schistocerca; species Schistocerca cancellata. The sequence continues at coordinate 30,158,032 of NC_064631.1, read as the reverse complement.
TCAGCGCATTGTCAATGCATGTGGGAACATTACGGAAGTCGAACCACTCGCTGTTGAGAAGAATGTCGTTACACGTATTGCCAAATGCATTGAGATTGACGGACATCATTTTGAGCATTTATTGCATTAATGTGGTATTTACAGGTAATCACGCTGTAACAGCATGCGTTCTCAGAAATGATAAGTTCACAATGGTACATGTATCACATTGGAACAACCGAAATAAAATGTTCAAACGTACCTACGTTCTGTATTTTAAGTTAAAAAACCCACCTGTTACCAACTGTTCGTCTAAAATTGTGAGCCATATGTTTGTGACTATTACAACGCGATCTACCACAAAGCGAAAAAAGTGGTCCAACTAAAACATTCGTATTTCTTTACGTACTACACGAAAATGTAATAAGAAATGGTGGTTACTATTAAAAAAAAACGCAGTTGATATCCGTTTGACCTACGGCAGTGCCATCTAGCGGGCCAACCATAGCACCATCTGATTTCCCCCTTCAAGCTAGACAAGTTTCGTTTTTTGTAGTTTTTTCGTTTGAAGCTTATTTCGTGAGATATTTGGCCCGGTCACGATCAATGGACCACCCTGTATATATATATTTGTGACATCCAATTAAACAAATTTCCTTTTACTGACGGACACGCGTCCAGATCGTTCGCTCATATTAAACTCTCAAAACTCCGCCATCTCTCTCCCCACATCCACCACTGCTGGCGGCTCACCTCCAGCTGCCCAGCGCTGCGCGCTGTTAACAGCCAGCAACGATTCCAACCAGCCACAGACTGCACACGGCGCAGTCTGCGATTTTCGTACAGAGCACTACGTGGCGTTACCAACAGAAAAACCTAAACAGCCTACTTACAACAGGTAATCTGGGTGTTCAGTGGGGCAACGTACAGGTTTTATTTCATCACAATCAGGTCGTGATAAAAAAAGATATCTTGAATTAAAGTTTTATTAAAACTTTTGTATCTGTCTGTCTAAGTACGCTAACATTCAAAACAACTACACGATTTTTCATGGGGTTTTCACAGGTAACTTGAGCATAATTTGGGGCAACATATAGGCTTTGCTTCAGCAAAACAAAGATATCGTAATTGCGGAACTTCGACGATCGCATCAGGCTGGACACCCGAGAACCTTGGATACAGCACATTCGCCGGGAAAGCCTCAGATCACATACCGTAATTAAATTTTTTAGGAGTCTGCTCACTTTTGTAGTTCGAATATTTACCTTAGTGACACGATCATCACGGCTTAATACGCCAGTGAACCAATGGATGGCGCTGTTAGTTTCTTAATAAACGAAAGAACCAATAGATGGCGCTGTTACTTTTTTTACCTCAGTTTCACAAGTTTCTCGGAAATTTACTTCAGTGGCGGAATTGACCGCCGAAATCTTATGTTTACGTCTGCGAACTAATACTATACACGGTTGAAGAGAAAATGAAAGTGGCCTGGAGAACAGAGTTCCAGGATACAAAGAAACACAGCAGAGGAAAGGAAATACAGTACTAACATGACTACAGCAGATCTTGAAAGTAGCCACCACTCATCTCTGGGCACTTTTGAGCCCTGGTCAGGAAGTTGCCGATGGCGGGTCGAAGCGGGCCTGCGGGAATTGCCGCAATCTCATTCAAATGTTTCGCTGGCTTGAGGGCTCCCCACGAAGTACTCGCAAAGTGACAGCTCAGGTGACTGGCCTACTTCAGAACTCTGAAAGGCGTGAAGATTTGTAAATGTGCTCTAAGGTTCGACCGACTGTAGGGGTAGTTGCTTCAACCTGGTCTTTTCCTCTTCCGTTAATGCTGCCACAAATGATTTCAAAAGAGTATCCGTTCGTCCGGATCACTTCTATTTTCCCCACCCTATATTTACTTGCCTAGTATGCAAGGATTTACGGTCTGTGCTTTGTGAATTTCATGTTTAACGAAATTACTCGGCCTCTTTCAATAGGTTTTATTTATATTTGACTTCTTTGCTGACAAAGCGATTCTATAAGGGTTCCGTTTTTACATACTGAGGTACGGAAACCTAAAAGACGATGGTGTATAAATCCCTTTTTATTTCACTTCTGAAGCACAAGCGTGCAGCTAGTCTGAAACAATTTTACTTGTATGGACAAGCTGCCTAAGACTTGAAAGGGTGCGGTAATTGCTTGCTGACATAATATACTCGAACAAACCTTGTGTCACACATCGACATGCGTCACGTGCTATTCAGGTTGGGAAAAATAAAACTAGTGTGAAGAATATTTACGGTAAGACTGGCATGGGATTGACCATTGTTAACAAAGGTCAATCCGACATAATGCTGCCACAAATGATTTCAAAAGAGTATCCGTTCGTCCGGATCTCTTCTATCTTCCCCACCCTATATTTCCTTGCCTAGTATCCAAGGATTTACGGTCTGTGCTTTGTGAATTTCATATTTAACGAAATTACTCGGCCTCTTTCAATAGGTTTTATTTATATTTGACTTCTTGGCTGACAAAGCGATTCTATAAGGGTTCCGTTTTTACATACTGAGGTACGGAAACCTAAAAGACGATGGTGTATAAATCCCTTTTTATTTCACATTTCACTTCTGAAGCACAAGCGTGCAGCTAGTCTGAAACAATTTTACTTGTATGGACAAGCTGCCTAAGACTTGAAAGGGTGCGGTAATTGCTTGCTGACATAATATACTCGAACAAACCTTGTGTCACACATCGACATGCGTCACGTGCTATTCAGGTTGGGAAAAATAAAACTAGTGTGAAGAATATTTACGGTAAGACTGGCATGGGATTGACCATTGTTAACAAAGGTCAATCCGACATAATGCTGCCACAAATGATTTCAAAAGAGTATCCGTTCGTCCGGATCTCTTCTATCTTCCCCACCCTATATTTCCTTGCCTAGTATCCAAGGATTTACGGTCTGTGCTTTGTGAATTTCATATTTAACGAAATTACTCGGCGTCTTTCAATAGGTTTTATTTATATTTGACTTCTTTGCTGACAAAGCGATTCTATAAGGGTTCCGTTTTTACATACTGAGGTACGGAAACCTAAAAGACGATGGTGTATAAATCCCTTTTTATTTCACTTCTGAAGCACAAGCGTGCAGCTAGTCTGAAACAATTTTACTTGTATGGACAAGCTGCCTAAGACTTGAAAGGGTGCGGTAATTGCTTGCTGACATAATATACTCGAACAAACCTTGTGTCACACATCGACTTGCGTCACGTGCTATTCAGGTTGGGAAAAATAAAACTAGTGTGAAGAATATTTACGGTAAGACTGGCATGGGATTGACCATTGTTAACAAAGGTCAATCCGACATCAAAGAATCACATCAATCCAACATTAAAGAAGACGCTGGAAATGCTCACCGTTGAGGTCGATGCAGCGCTATTAGGCTACCCTAGGGATAGCTGCAATAACGTTTACAACATTCTACTGCACCTCTTCCAGGCAGTGGGATTATGCGAGTATGCGTGACTCTTCAATTTACCTCACAGGTAGAAAGCGCAGGGAGGGAGATCGTGCTGCCGAGGTGTCAAGGGATTGCTCCCGGCTGTGATCTCCTCCCCGAACATCTCACGTGACAGCAACCGACTGAGGTATCGAAATCACGGTATCCGGTATTTTCTGTGGCGGGCAGTTCTCCTGTTTGTTCAGAGGGGTAAGTTCTGCGTCAGCCTTATAAATATTTCCCGTCGTAGGTTTATTTCGCTGACGCCATATTTAAAATGATGTTTTGGCGGCGTAAAATCAACAGCTTAGAGGGAAGATGGTTCTGCCCAGGACGTAAGGATGGAGTCATACTTCTGTTCAGCCAATGCATTCTGAATATTCCATAAATACGTGAGATCGCACATTTTCAACTACCCTAATATTGGAAGTATGGTGCCACCTCAATCAATCCTTTATACACTCCTGGAAATTGAAATAAGAACACCGTGAATTCATTGTCCCAGGAAGGAGAAACTTTATTGACACATTCCTGGGGTCAGATACATCACATGATCACACTGACAGAACCACAGGCACATAGACACAGGCAACAGAGCATGCACAATGTCGGCACTAGTCCAGTATATATCCACCTTTCGCAGCAATGCAGGCTGCTATTCTCCCATGGAGACGATCGTAGAGATGCTGGATGTAGTCCTGTGGAACGGCTTGCCATGCCATTTCCACCTGGCGCCTCAGTTGGACCAGCGTTCATGCTGGACGTGCAGACCGCGTGAGACGATGCTTCATCCAGTCCCAAACATGCTCAATGGGGGACAGATCCGGAGATCTTGCTGGCCAGGGTAGTTGACTTACACCTTCTAGAGCACGTTGGGTGGCACGGGATACATGCGGACGTGCATTGTCCTGTTGGAACAGCAAGTTCCCTTGCCGGTCTAGGAATGGTAGAACGATGGGTTCGATGACGGTTTGGATGTACCGTGCGCTATTCAGTGTCCCCTCGACGATCACCAGTGGTGTACGGCCAGTGTAGGAGATCGCTCCCCACACCATGATGCCGGGTGTTGGCCCTGTGTGCCTCGGTCGTATGCAGTCCTGATTGTGGCGCTCACCTGCACGGCGCCAAACACGCATACGACCATCATTGGCACCAAGGCAGAAGCGACTCTCATCGCTGAAGACGACACGTCTCCATTCGTCCCTCCATTCACGCCTGTCGCGACACCACTGGAGGCGGGCTGCACGATGTTGGGGCGTGAGCGGAAGACGGCCTAACGGTGTGCGGGACCGTAGCCCAGCTTCATGGAGACGGTTGCGAATGGTCCTCGCCGATACCCCAGGAGCAACAGTGTCCCTAATTTGCTGGGAAGTGGCGGTGCGGTCCCCTACGGCACTGCGTAGGATCCTACGGTCTTGGCGTGCATCCGTGCGTCGCTGCGGTCCGGTCCCAGTTCGACGGGCACGTGCACCTTCCGCCGACCACTGGCGACAACATCGATGTACTGTGGAGACCTCACGCCCCACGTGTTGAGCAATTCGGCGGTACGTCCACCCGGCCTCCCGCATGCCCACTATACGCCCTCGCTCAAAGTCCGTCAACTGCACGTACGGTTCACGTCCACGCTGTCGCGGCATGCTACCAGTGTTAAAGACTGCGATGGAGCTCCGTATGCCACGGCAAACTGGCTGACACTGACGGCGGCGGTGCACAAATGCTGCGCAGCTAGCGCCATTCGACGGCCAACACCGCGGTTCCTGGTGTGTCCGCTGTGCCGTGCGTTTGATCATTGCTTGTACAGCCCTCTCGCAGTGTCCGGAGCAAGTATGGTGGGTCTGACACACCGGTGTCAATGTGTTCTTTTTTCCATTTCCAGGAGTGTATTAGAACGAATGTCGTATTATAATATTGACACTTTCGTTTAACCTACAATCAGAGAGCAATTTCAGTTAAAATTTACAGGGTTGGAGGTGACAGATCCATATAAACTATTTACTCCCCATTAATAAAAGGAGGATTTCTTGATAGTTCAGTATGTGTCCCTTATTTTAGTCAAGATGTGCCACTTATATCCATCCTTCACGTTACCTCTCTGATCGACAGACCTAATCTTCAGTATTCTCCTGAAGTACAGTATTTGAAAAGCTTCTGTTCACTTTTTGTCTGAACTGCTTATCATCCACGTTTTTCGCCCATACGTACCACACTTCAGAAAAGCCTTGCCGGCATTTTAAGTTATATTCAGTGTTAAGAAATTTCCTTTTTTCATAATGCTTGTCTTGACATTGCCAGCCTGCATTTTATATATTTTCTACTTCGTCCACCGTAAGTTATATTGCTGCCCAAATAGCAAAACCCATCTGCTGTATCTAGTATTTCATTTCCAAATTGAATTTCCTCAGCACTGCACGATTTAATTTGACTGCATTCCATTTCCTGCGTTTTATCCTTGTTGTTATTCAAATAATAATACCTTTTTACAACATAGCCCACTACTTTAACAAATTTTCCAAGTCTTTTGCTGTCTCTGACACAATTACAGTGTGATTGGAAAATGTCAAACATTTCATTTCTTCTCCTTCTTCCAAAATCTGTCTTTAGTTTCGTTTTTTGCTTCCTCAATTCACACACTAAACAACATGCGGAACTGTCTGAAACCCTGACTCACTCCCTTCTCGACCACTGCTTCCCTTTCATGTCCTTAAACTCTTGTAATTACCAGCAACCATTTGCTTCCTGTATTTTATCCCTGCTACCTTCAGAACTAGAAATAGTGTATTAGCTTCAACATCACCAAAGATTTCCTCTAAGTCTACAAATGCTATAAACGTCGGTTTGTCTTTCTTTAAGCGTCTTCTAAAGTAAGTCATAGGGTCAGTATTGTCTCGTGTATCCGACATTTCTTCGAAACCCAATTTAAACTTCCCCGAGTTTAGCTTCTGCCAGTCTTTCCATATTTCTGCAAATAATTTGTGTCAGCGCATTATAACCATGATTTATTCAGCTGATGGTTCGGTAGGAATGACAGCTTTCAGCATCTGATTCCTTTGACACTGCAATTATTACATTCTGCCTCAAGTCTAAGAGTATTTTTTCTGTTTCATATACCTTGTATACAAGGTGGAATAGCTTTATCATGCTTACCCCTCACAAAGGTCTGCGTAACTCTAAGGGGATGTCATCTTCTCCAAGACCCTTGTTTCGACTGAGGTATTACAAGGCTCTACTGTAAAATTCTTCTCTCTGCATCAGATCACTCAACTTACCTTCATTTACCTCCTCATTCTTTTCCATAACATTGTCCTCAAGTAATTTTCTTTGTGTAGCGCTTCTATGTATTCCTTCCACATTCGAGCTTCCCCTTCTTCGCATATTACTGGCTCATAACCTGAGCTGTTAATATCCATACATCTCCTTCCCTTTTCTCCAAAAGTCTTTGTAATTTTCCCATGGACCTCCTCTATCGTTCCCTTTCACGCTTCTATAACCACCTTTGCTTTGCCATTTTTCTCATTCTTCTTATTCTTTCGTTTCACCCTCTTTGTGGCACGCTGGATCAATCATTTCTTTGTGCGTTGTTCTTTTCTTAGGGCCCAGTATTTCTTGAGTCTTTCTGATCTTCTTTTCCTCTCTTCTTTCGAGATGAAGGGTTTGGACTTTTGTGTGGATTTGTCTTGGAACCTTATGCTTTCATCTTTAGTAATTAATTTAGTTGTTCGATCGATAAGTGAATTTTCTGAAATCTGTAATTCTACTAGGTCTTTCTCAGTTTCTTTACACCAGTTGGGTTTCATTTTGCCGTTAATCTGTTGGAATTCATTCTGAGAAGATGACCATAAAAATTTATCCTCCTTTTTCGCATAGTATCTGAAAGTTTTTCAGTTTTCATATTGAGAGTTTCATTTATGATGTACATACCCTTATTGCATTGAAATTTTGGTCCTATGATTTTTCATAAAATTTTTCTTTCCTTTAGCTCAGGTTTCTCCACTTGACCTTTGAAATTCATGTTTAGTGTTTCTGCTGCATACAGTGCTTCTGGCTTAATCACTGTCTTGTAATGTGTAATTTTAGACCCTCATGAAACGGATGTTTTGTTGTATTTTTTGTTTGTTGAAAGGCCAATTCAAGTTTATTTTTTCTGGATTCCATTGCTTTGCTTTCCCCAGCATTCCAACTAAGCCATTCTCCGAGATATTTGAATTCTTTTACTATTTCAATCTTTTGTTCTTGAACTTTGAGGTATTTACATGAGTGCTTGATGTCTGTCAATGTGTTAGTTTTTTCAAAGCAGATATGAAGATCTAATTTAATTGCTTGTTTCATTAGCTCAAGGATTTGCTCCCATGCTTCTTCCATTGTTTCAGCAAACACAGCCATATCATCTTTTTGCAACCCAGTCTTACACTACCCTTAATAGTTGTGTTCCATTCACTAACTACTTTCTTAAGCGCACAATTGAACAGCAACGGTGAGAGCCCATCCCCCTGTGGCACTCCCGTTTTTATTTCAAAGGGTGCCGATAGTTCGCCCATAGATTTAACTTCCGAAAATGTATTTGTAAGGGTTGCTTTTATAATATTAGTTGTTTTCTTATCCAAACCAATTTCTTCCAGGAATGATAATAAAGATTCTCTATCAGTCGAATTATATGATTGTTTTAAATCAATGAAGGAGATTACGTATGTCTTTGCCCTTGATTTTTGGTATGCCATGATATTTTTAAGGTTTAGTATTTGTTCCGAACATGATCCACCCTTTCTAAAACCTCCCTGATATTCCCCGATTTGCGGATCCAATTGCGGCTCTGCCCTGTTCAAAATGACTTTAGAAAGAATCTTGTACGTTATATCCAGCAGTGATATTCCTCTGTAATTGTTGGGTCTGTCTTCAAACCTTTCTTGTGGATAGGGTGGGTGAGAGCTGTTCTCCATTCTGTGGGGATCTCTTCTTTCCAGATTTTATCGGAAACATACTTAACAGATGTAATTGCATTTTTGTCAGCTTTTTCCCATAGTTCGGCCACTATTTGGTTTTCTCCGGACGTTTTGTTGTTTTTAAGTACTGAAATGACTTTCTGTAGTTCTTCGGTCGTCGGTGGTTCTTAATAAAGCTTCTCACGGTGATTTGGGATGGATTCAAATTTTTCAAGAATGGGTTCACAATTCAAGTGTTGCTCAAAGTAGCCTGCTAGTATTTTGCAATTTTCCGCGTTATTGTGAGCGATGGTCCCATTTACATCTCGAAACTGGAGGGTGGGTGCTTTGTACCTTGATAGCCTTTGTTTGAAAGTTCTGTAAATGCTTCTTGGTTTTAGTCAATTCTTCATCAACTTGGAGGATATTTTTGTTTTCATGTGTCTTCTTAATCCTTTTTATATTTTTATCTACCAGTTTTCAAACTCTAATGAAATTCAGTCTACTTTCTTCTGTTTTCTGTGATTGCCAATTTTGCCATGCCTGTTTTCTTGTTTCAATGAGGGCATCACATTCCAGCGACCACCAGGCATGTTTTTTACTTTTTATGTTAGGTGCTATCTGTTCGGCTGTAGTAATGAGGTTTTCCTTGATATCCTCCCTGCTGTGAGTCTGAATGGTTTCTGTTGCTTTTGTGAATTCATCTGATTTTAATATATTTTCCGTGCTCTACTTCCGACCCTTAATTTGTTTCATGCTGCGTTCCACTGTTTTGGGATGCCTTTGGACTTAGTTTCTGAATCCAAATTTGCAGACCGGAGTACCCTAACATTCATGATTTCTTTGCGAGAAAACTTCCTGATTGCCACATGATCAAGTTGCAGTCCCCCAAGGTTAGGATTTCGGGATATCCATGTCTTTTGTCTTCGTGGTAGTTTTTTGAAAGCTGTGGATTTAAGAATTAAATTGTGTGCTTGGCAAAGTTCTATTAGCCTCACACCATTTCTGTTTCTTCTCTTGTGTGCAGGATAGTCTCCAACTATTTCCTTATATCTTTTTTCTTTACTAATCCGTGCATTTAAGTCTTCAAGAAGAATAATGGTGTTTTTATCTGGAATTTTCTGAATAATGTCATCTCTCATCTCGACGATTACAAAAGGCCTCTACGTTTTCTTTGTTTTTCCTGTTCTTCTCATTTATAGGGGCATGCGCATTGATAATTGTGTAGATTTTGTTTGTGCTTGTGAATGTAAGACTTGAGAGTCTTTCTGATTGGGAATCAACTATTGAGTTCAAGAATTGTTTTTTTGTCATTCTTCCACATACACTTTTAAAGATTTGCATCCCTTTTGTGTGCTTTATTTGCTGTATTTCTGTATTTCTTCCTTTCCTCAGTTAAATTCAATATTTCGTATTCTATCCAAGAATTTCTACTGTGACTTGTCTTTCTGCCTATTGGCTCCTCTGCTGCCTTTATTACTATCCATTCATCTCCTTTCCACTAGTTTAGTAGCTGCTACTTGAGGTTGCCTAATGATTTCAAGATTTCAACAACATTTGAAATTGTTTAAGTTCCACTTCCTTCATTTCCTGTCATTCTGAAACTTCTTCAGTATTACTCTGCAGTTCATAACCAAGAAATTGTGTTCAGAGTCCGCATCTGGCTCTGTAATATTTTCCAGTTTAAAATCTTTTTGTAAATATCTCTCTTACTATTATCTAATCTGTCTAAAATCTCTCGATGTCTCCATGTATCCATGGCGTACGAAACCTCGTTTCATGGTTCTTAAACTATTTGTAACAAAGAATAAACTCTGCTTAAAAAGTCATAGTATAACAGCAACAAACGCTGCTACATATTCTGCTTTATTCTTTGAAATTGGTTTCAGTCACACAATCATCTTTGATCTACGAAGTTTTACTTTAGGAGCAAAGGTTTCAAGGCAAAGTGCTTAGAGTAAAAAAAAATATGAAGTATCTTACCAATATAGCAGTTAGAATTTCGTACATTTTGACTCCACGAAACTCACCTTGTATGTTCCGCTATTAAAGTACAACTTCGACTGATGATGATCATGTGACTGACATCAGTTTCAGTAAATAAAGAAGACATTATAACGCTTTTGGAAGAATAAAATGATGTTTTTTAAACTTATTGAAGATATGATTACTGCTTAGGCAAAATATTAAATTGTGGTTTGCGAGAAATTCTACCATGTTGCTTTCCCTTTTATACCTTACCCATTGTCAATGTTCTTCTGTTATTTTTCCTTCTCTTCCTTTCCTAGTATGGAATTCTAATCCCAATAAGAATTAAATCTTCGTTTCCTTTAACTATATTAATTATTTATTTTATCCTATGATACAGGAAGCGAGGTGTAGCAAAGCTAATGCAGTGAGCGCTCAGCTACGATCTACTCTCTTCTGCAAGAAGGAAGTCAGTACTAAGACTAAGTTATCTGTGCACCGTTCAATCTTTCGACCAACTTTGTTGTATGGGAGCGAAAGCTGGGTGGATTCAGGTTACCTTATCAACAAGGTTGAGGTTACGGATATGAAAGTAGCTAGGATGATTGCAGGTACTAGTAGATGGGAACAATGGCAGGAGGGTGTCCACAATAAGGAAATCAAAGAAAAACTGGGAATGAACTCTATAGATGTAGCAGTCAGGGCGAACAGGCTTAGATGGTGGGGTCATGTTACACGCATGGGAGAAGCAAGGTTACACAAGAGACTCATGGATTCAGCAGTTGAGGGTAGGAGGAATCGGGGCAGACCGAGGAGAAGGTACCTGGATTCGGTTAAGAATGATTTTGAAGTAATAGGTTTAACATCAGAAGAGGCACCAATGTTAGCACTGAATAGGGGATCATGGAGGAACTGTATAAGGGGGGCTATGCTCCAGACTGAACGCTGAAAGGCATAATCAGTCTTAAATGATGATGATGATGATGATGATGATACATTCTTTCAATCTCTTCATTATTTGTGAAACCTGTAAGAATATACGAGGGCGTGCTGAAAATTAATGGTTCCGAATAAGGCATTTTAAATAAAACGAACGTTATTAACATTCTACATCGTCATCCTTCATGATTACATATTTGCAGCCCTCTGCCGCTAGAGGGCTCCTAACTGTAATGTGCAACATGGCGGTGTATAACGTAGCTCCGTCGGTGCGTGAGAAACAGAGTGCTGCAATCGAGTTTCGAATTCGAAGAGTACGCCCACAAACATGACCCTCTGTACAATCTCAACTGAGCCAAATCCTGTTTTCAACTGTTTCCAAAACTTAAAGAGCATTTTCGAGGACATCAGTTTGATAGTGGATGCAGCGATACAAGCAGAGGTGCGGTTTGTGACTCCTTCAACAAAGTTAAACTTTCTACAGGGCCGGTATCAATAAACTGGTCGTTCTTTGAGAGAAATGTGTTCGTCGCCGGATGACTGTATTGAAAAATATATATATATACATGAAGAATAAAAACGTAGAATTATAATAACGTTCGTTTCGTTTAAAAAGCCTCAAGAGTTTTCACATAAAAAATTCAGGGGCATTATTTTTCAGCACGTCCTCATAAAATTGTACTATTGTTGATGTTGGCTTTGCGTCTGTCTTGGCTGTGATAATGCATTCACTATGCCAATCATAGTAGATTACCTGCATTTCTGTCTTCTTATACATTATTAGACCTGCTATAGCATTACCACTGCTTGATTTTGAGTTAATAATTATGTACTCACCTGACGAAAAGTCTTCTTCTCCTTGTGACCGCACTTCACTAAATCCTACTGTATCTAACTTCAATCTTTCCTTCCCTCTTTTTAAACTCTCCAGTTCACTTACCCTCATTAAGGTAATAACAGTCAACGTGTCAGCCTGTTTTGTTTCTCCTGATAAGACATCCACCTGAGTAATCCCTTGCTGATGTTCCGAATGGGGGTTATTTTTCTCCAGAATATTTTACTTGAGAAGATGCCACCATCATTAAGCCATATTGAAAGGTCTCTGTGTAATGCCTCACTATAAAATACTTAAATTACCTAATTGCTCACATGCAAGTCCTAAATTAGATTTTCACTGAATATATTTTATGCCCCTAGATTTCCATCCTTCTCATTACAGTCTGTGTGAAAGTGAAGTGAAGTGAAAGTGCATGCGAATGTATTTTTCATGTTTCCATTGGTAGCTAGTGGTATGGAACTTGCTGTCTGCTCTGGTCAGTTTGGCCAACTATGGGTGTTCAGTCAAAGCAAAGAGTCTTGACGTTTTCCCGGCGTATCGAATATTCCACAAGATTTCGGGATTGCAGCCGGATCTCGTCGACTTCTTTCCACGATATTTCGGCTGACAACCTTACAGCCATCTTCAGGCGAGTGTTTGACAAACACTCGTCTGAAGATGGCTGTAAGGTTGTCAGCCGAAATATCGTGGAAAGAAGTCGACGAGATCCGGCTGCAATCCAGAAATCTTGTGGAATTCAAAGCAAAGAGGTTTGTGCCTTCTGAATCGTCTTTATCGACACCTGGTAGGCTAGTACCGGAAGCAACCCTTTTGGTCTGTCCTGGCTACCTGCGGAGATTCGTTGTTCTCGGGGATGGTTAAGGGCTTGACACTGGGCAGTCGATGAGGGTGGTCGGTAGCTTAAGACTGAGATTAGAGTGAGATGTGTAAGTCCTCAGGCCAGCTGAAGTAGTACAGTTCACTTTATATTACAGCGATAGGTTCAGTATATGATCGACAGTTCACGCAGAATAGGCCATGGTGTAATTTACCAATTTTAATAAGTGTCTTCTGGTACTTTGTTTGTGCTATCAGAACTTCTGTTGTGCAAAGGCGTCCCATCTAGTGATGCTGACATTACGTTACAGTAGATTTACAAAGTGTGGAAGCGTACAGGGACACAATCTCGTGTGAATGTTTTCATTTATTATTGTAGCTGAATTCTTTAGGTTTCACCTGTGATTTGATAAATTTGCCTTTATGCTTTGCACTACATGGCCCGAACTTGCATTCTGTGTTGTTCGGCGGTAATGAATCGTCTTCCCTCAAGTGAATTTAGGTTGTGTTGAATGTGCTACGTAATTGATGGATTTTAGTGTATTGTGAGGTGTGAAATTTCAAATAGATAGCTTGCTTGCTTTATTAGTCTTAACTAGGTGCTTGGACGAGCCAGTTGAGACCTCAGATCTCTGTGTCCATCGAGGGATAAATTTCTTGCAATTCATTTTATCTTTCTTTGCGCGTCGCGCATGTAATTTAACCATCTGGTGAAAATATTCAGCCAGCTGGTAAATGTGTTACCTTATTTTAAGCAGCTGGATTTGTCGACAGATTACTACTTCGGAAGGCGTAAATATGTTTCCCTGACCCTTTGCTGAAGGCGTAATGTATCTTGAGCTTTGTTCTTTAGTATGGATCTTGCGTAAGTATGTGTATTTCTCCTATCATGTTCCCAGAATTTTCATGTACCTTCCCCTTCATGTGGTCCATCACCATTCAAACATTTGAAAAAGTGTTAAACTTAACTAAGACAATGGCAAGCGTTATTAGCCTGTTTATTGTACAGTGTTTAACTTGTGTTTTTGGTTAGATAAACTGTGTTTGTACTTCATGAGTGACCATCAACGCAGCCATTCCGAAATCGATCTTAGTACATCCAACCTGTCGTTACCAAAGCGCAGTATTCTTTCAGGTGCAAATTCTGAATTTTAATTAGATTCTAAAGAATTATATTTTAATTTACATAGCTGCTTACATTCAGTATGATCACGCTTTTGAGTAAATTAATTTCAATGTTCATTTGTGACATCTTAATGGTTACTATGCACCAAGTTAACAATTTCTTTAATTAATTGTAAGTAATTTATTCCCCATTTCGTTAGGTGGCGACCCTAAATAATTTACTATAAAAGAGAATATTAGAGCGCTTATTTGCATTAGCATTCGGTAGTCCAGTAAGTTTAAAAAGACCCACATCCCGTTTCAGTAGAACCCATTTAATATAGAGCTGCATATCCTAGGAATGTATAATGGATGCACAGTCATGTTGTTTCCATCAGTTCGAAGTACCAACATAGGAAGGTCATGTTGGCTAAAGTTACAAAGGTAGATTAGTCATTAATCCTGAATGTTGCCCATGCAGCTACATATGAGGTTTCTGTCCCTCTTTAAGATCCATGTGTTCGTCTGTCCTCTCCAGAAATATCCCTCCATTGTGGTAGCACCAACACTACAGCTGTCACTAACGTTGAGGTACGAAAAGTTCACCACTCTGGCCGTGTCCATGGCCTGAGCATAACTGAGGTGGGGTCACTGTACGTCGTCCATATGCTTCCCTGCTGACTTCTACCCTCAAAGTTACAGAGAGGTAATGGTTATTCACATTCGTGGAGACCGGTAAAGATAATCTCTCCAGTTTACAGAAACTCTATTACGAGGGTCACTCCAAAAGAAATGCACACTATTTTTTTTTAAATCCATCTTTTTTCCACATGTTTCAAAGTTTTACAGTGTGTAGATACATCCTTTAGGAACAATATTTTCATTTCTCCACATAATTTCCATCCCTCTCAACTGCCTTACGCCATCTTGGAACCAGCGCCTGTATACCCGCACGGTAAAATTCTGGACCAACCTGTTGGAGCCAATGTTTGGCAGCGTGAACAAGAGACTCTTATATTCAAATCCTTGTTACACGAAGAGAGTCTTTCAATTTCCCAAAGCGATGATAGTCACATGGAGACAGGTCAGGACTATAAGACGGGTGTTTCGGTGTTGTCCATCCAAGTTTTGTGATCGTTTCCGTGGTTTTTTGACTAACATGTGGCCGTGCATTGTCGTGCAACAGCAAAACATCCTGTTTTTGCCGATGTGGTCGAACACGACTCAGTCGAGCTTGAAGTTTCTTCAGTGTCGTCACATATGCATCAGAATTTATGGTGGTTCCACTTGGCGTGATGTCCAGAAGCAAGAGTCCCTCGGAATCGAAAAACACCGTAGCCATAATTTTTCCAGCGGAAGATGTGGTTTTGAATTTTTTTTTCTTGGGTGAATTTGCAGGATGCCACTCCATTGATTGCCTCTTTGTCTCTGGTGAAAAAATGATGGAGCCATGTTTCATCGCCTGTCACAACCCTTCGAAGAATTTCATCTCTACCATTCTCGTACTGTTCCAAAAGTTCGCAGCATACCGTTTTTCTTGTTTCTTTGTGAGCCACTGCCAACATCCTGGGAACCCACCTGGCACAAACCTTTTTTAACGCCAACACTTTCACTATTCTACAAACACTTCCTTCCCCTCCCCAATGTAGTGTGACAATTCGTTCACTGTGATGCGTCTGTCAGCAGTCACCAGTTCGTTAACTCTCTGCACGTTGTCTGCAGTGTGTGCAGTACGAGGCCTGCTGCTGCGAGGAGAATCCTCAATATTGCCGTGCCCGCTTTCATCACGTAACCTGCTTGCCCAGCGACTAACTGTACTGCGATCGACAGCAGCATCTCCATACACCTTTTTCAAGCTCTTGTGGACGTTTCCGACTGTCTCGTTTTCACAGCACAGGAATTCTATGACAGCACGTTGCTTCTGACGAACGTCAAGTGTAGCAGCCATCTTGAAGACATGCTGTGACGGCGCCACTCACGGGAACAGGTTGAAATAAGTTTGAAAAAAGTGGGAAGAATGTATCTACAAACTGTAAAACTTTCACACATGCAGAATTAAAACTGTATTTTTAGAAAAATAGTGTGCATTTGTTTTGGAGTGATCCTCGTACTTTCTCCAAGCATTTCAGGTGGGTAGTTACATACGGACTCTTTTTCGTGGCAGCTGACAGCAGTCTTAAGCAAACGAGAACTTGGACAGCCATGGGTAGAGAAGAGGTGCAGGGGAACTTCGTATACAATGGTATGGAGAGGTGGGCTATAGTTTGTGCAGCAACTGTTGTCGTAGGAAAGCTAGACGGGCGCAGAAATGATTAGCGAAGAAGTCAACACAGTAAAACAAGATTCATTTAACTTGTATTTCTCTGAGTGTATGAAGACACACCACAAATAATGCAGCAAAAAATGGAGTCTAGTTCTCAATGTCAACAAGGAAGAGGGTTTCTGAACTAAAGTACGAGCTATGAAATCAGAGATACGACTAGGCAGCTTCTGCATAGTATTGCACAGTGAAATGGCTCCGAGTGGGTGGGTGGCTGCAGCTGGCAGTCCTGCATCGCTGTGGCAGGGGGTGCTTGTAGTAGAGAGCCACTGGAATTGTGGCTCAGTGGGCGCGCACCATTGCTTCCGCCAGATCCTGTACTACCCTATCGGCATCTGACGGAAACTCACGCTACCACTGCCAACTTCGTGATGCCCTTCGGGTGGTATCAGTACGTGATACCGCAGGAACAACCAGCACCTCCCACCTGCAGAGTTGGCGGCCTATACCCTAAGTTTGGTGAGGCAAGGCAAAACTATAGGCCTACATCTCTGACATCGATCTGTTGTAGAATTTTAGAACAGGTTTTTTGCTCGCTTATCACGTCATTCTGGAAACCGAGAATCTACTCTGTAGGAATCAACATGGATTCCGGAAACATCGATCGTGTGAGACCCAACTCGCTTTATTCGTTCATGAGACCCAGAAAATATTAGATTCAGGCTCCCAGATAGATGCCATTTTGCTTGACTTCCGGAAGGCGTTCGATACAGTTCCGCACTGTCGCCTGATAAACGAAGTAAGAGCCTACAGAATATCAGACCAGCTGTGTGGCTGGATTGGAGAGTTTTTAGCAAACAGAACACAGCATGTTGTTGTCAATGGAGAAACATCTGCAGACGTTAAACTAACCTTTGGCGTGCCACAGGGGAGTGTTATGGGCCCATTGCTTTTCACAATATATATAAATGACCTAATAGATAGTGTCATAAGTTCCATACGACTTTTCGCGGATAATGCTGTAGTATACAGAGAAGTTGCAGCATTAGAAAATTGCAGCGTTATGCAGGAAGATCTGCAGCGAATAGGCACTTCGTGCAAAGAGTGACAACTGACCCATAACATAGACAAATATAATGTACTGCGAATACGTAGAAATAAGGATCTTTTATTGTATGATTATATGATAGCGGAACAACCACTGGTAGCAGTTACTGCTGTAAAATATCTGGGAGTATGCATACGGAACGTTTTGAAGTGGAATGATCATATAAAATTAATTGTTGGTAAGGCGGGTACCAGGTTGAGATTCATTGGCAGAGTCCTTAGAAAATGTAGTCCATCAACAAAGGAGGTGGCTTAAAAAACACTCGTGCGGCCTATACTTGAGTATTGCTCGTCAGTGTGGATCCGTACCAGGTCGGGTGACAGAGGAGATAGGGAAGATCCAAAGAAGAGCGGCGCGTTTCGTCACAGGATTATTTGGTAAGCGTGATAGCGTTACGGAGATGTTTAGCAAACTCAAGTGGCAGACTCTGCGAGAGAGGCGCTCTGCATCGCGGTGCAGCTTGCTGTCCAGGTTTCGACAGGGTGCGTTTCTGGATGAGGTATCGAGCATATTGCTTCCTCCTACTTATACCTCCCGAGGAGATCACGAATGTAAAATTAGAGAGACTCGAGCGCGCATGTATGCTTTCCGGCAGTCGTTCTTCCCGCGAACCATTTTGTTGTTGTGGTCTTCAGTCCTGAGACTGGTTTGATGCAGCTCTCCATGCTACCCTATCCTGTGCAAGCTTCTTCATCTCCCAGTACTTACTGCAACCTACATCCTTCTCAATCTGCTTAGTGTATTCATCTCTTGGTCTCCCTCTACGATTTTCACCCTCCACGCTGCCCTCCAATGCTAAATTTGTGATCCCTTGAAGCCTCAGAACATGTCCTACTAACCGGTCCCTCCTTTTTGTTAAGCTGTGCCACAAACTCCTCCCCAATTCTACTCAATAACTCATCATTAGTTATGTGATCTACCCATCTAATCTTCAGCATTCTTCTGTAGCACCACATTTCGAAAGCTTCCATTCTCTCCTTGTCTAAACTATTTATCGTCCATGTTTCACTTCCATAGATGGCTACACTCCATACAAATACTTTCAGAAAGGACTTCCTGACACTTAAATCTATACTCGATGTTAACAAATTTCTCTTCTTCAGAAACGCTTTCCTTGCCATTGCCAGTCTACATTTTATATCTTCTCTACATCGTCCATCATCAGTTATTTTGCTCCCCCAATAGCAAAACTGCTTTACTACTTTAAGTGTCTCATTTCCTAATCTAATTCCCTCAGAACCACCCGACTTAATTCGACTACATTCCATTATCCTCGTTTTGGTTCAAATGGCTCTGAGCACTATGGGACTCAACATCTTAGGTCATAAGTCCCCTAGAACTTAGAACTACTTAAACCTAACTAACCTAAGGACATCACACACACCCATGCCCGAGGCAGGATTCGAACCTGCGACCGTAGCAGTCCCGCGGTTCCGGACTGCAGCGCCAGAACCGCTAGACCACCGCGGCCGGCTATCCTCGTTTTGCTTTTGTTGATGTTCATCTTATATCCTCCTTTCAAGACACTGTCCATTCCGTTCAACTGCTCTTCCAAGTCCTTTGCTGTCTGATAGAATTACAATGTCATCGGCGAACCTCAAAGTTTTTATGTTTTCTCCATGGATTTTAGTACCTACTCCGAATTTTTCTTTTGTTTCCTTTACTGCTTGCTCAATATACATATTGAATAACCTCGGGGAGAGGCTGCAACTCTGTCACACTCCCATGCCAACCACTGCTTCCCTTTCGTGCCCCTCGACTCTTATAACTGCCATCAGGTTTCTGTACAAATTGTAAATAGCCTTTCGCTCCCTGAATTTTGCCCCTGCCACCTTCAGAATTTGAAAGAGAGTATTCCAGTCAACATTGTCAAAAGCATTCTCTAAATCTGCAAATGCTAGAAACGTAGGTTTGCCTTTCCTTAATCTTTCTTCTAAGATAAGTCGTAAGGTCAGTATTGCCTCACGTGTTCGAATATTTCTACGGAATCCAAACAGATCTTCCCCAAGGTCGGCTTCTACCAGTTTTTCCATCCTTCTGTAAAGAAATCGTGTTAGTATTTTGCAGCCGGCCGCGGTGGTCTAGCGGTTCTGGCGCTGCAGTCCGGAACCGCGGGACTGCTACGGTCGCAGTTTCGAATCCTGCCTCGGGCATGGGTGTGTGTGATGTCCTTAGGTTAGTTAGGTTTAAGTAGTTCTAATTTCTAGGGGACTTATGACCACAGATGTTAAGTCCCATAGCGCTCAGAGCCATTTGAACCATTTAGTATTTTGCAGCTGTGACTGGAACAGGAAAGAGAGGTAACGACAGTGGCACGTAAAGTGCCCTTCGTCACACACCGTTGGGTGGTTTGCAGAGTATAAATGTAGATGTAGATGTAGACGACGACAGTTGCTATGCTGAGGTTGTCAGATCCACAAAGTGCTAGCACAGGTGTGACATCTGCCGGTGTCTTACGCAATCACAGTTGAAAACAGTCGCCACCTACAACTGCCACGTTAAAGCGTCCGCGTTATAACGCCTCTGTCATTTACAGGTAGGGAATGCACGTGTCACGGTAAGGTAGTGTAAACAATGGGATTCGGAGCGTCATTGTGCGGCGGCCACTCGGCGGGCAGCGAGACATCCATCAGCCCGCCGATTATCGCGGCCGGCCGGCGATCGACCGACCGCCCGCGCTATCGAGAGATATCGAGTGTGATAATTTTTGCCGGTGGCGGCGCTGGCGGCGCTGCACGGCGCGGCGCGCCGCGGCGTGGCGTGGCGTGGCCGCGGCGGCTTTGGCGACGGATGACAGACAATAAATCTGCAGAAACAAAAGACCGCTGACAAGATGGCGGCGAGGCGGCATTGTGGTGCCGCGCGCAGCCGCGCACTCGACGCACAATGCGCGTCGCGCCGCACGTGACGTTTATGTGCGCGGCGCTGGCCGCTGCCGCCGCCGCCGCCGCCGCCGTTGCCTGCCCTCGCTCTGGGGCCACGCGGAGGATACACGCCCCTCTGTCCCTGTCCAGGCCACGCGAACAACAGCCAGACAGGTGGACAGGTGACGAGTGGCGACCACAATGTCTGCCAAAGTGTACACACACACCCATTTTATCACCTGCCGTCAGTCACTCACCAGTTACGCCTCCTGCCCGTTGGGGTTTCGCACTGTCCAGTACACATCATTATGTGCTGCTGGAGTGGGCAGGGAATGCTGCCTCGGTGACAGAAGGCGCACGGCACCACGACCGGTTGAAGGTCGTGCTGTTACTCTGTTCAGCGATATGTATTACTGTTGTGTACTTAGTTTCGCGTAGTCAGCGCGTACACAACTTTCCCGCTAGAGCGCGCCCCGCTAAGCACAACAGTGCAGGCGCAGCCCTTGTCTGTCTCCGCACTATGAGATGGCGCTGCCTTAGAGACAGACCGAATTCTGCTTCCTCCGACCTGCGTATTAATATGTAACGCAGCCAATGAGATTGCTGCTAACGTAGAACCTTTTCTCCTCGTGGAGCACACTCGCGCAGTGGTACCTGAACGCGCAAGGTATTATAACGAGTGTACAGACCTCTGATTAGTCAGTCTGCATTTGTCTGCACAGTCTGCATTAGTCCTCATTTGTCTGTACCAGTCTATAGTCAAGTTTCAATCTGCGCCTAATAAGATTACCATATTCCTGTACATAGCCATGAAGATAAAGGTATAGACACTTTGTCAAGTATCAGAGATATGTCAGAATAAGATTAACATACCAAGACCAAAGGAACTTCAGATTGTCAATTGTAAACAGCATCCAGAATCAAGTTACGTAATATCTATGATTTTTATTATTTTAATAAATGTGTGTGAAAATTAATCAAGTTCTGTTTAAAGTTGGTCACCGTCAATCTGCTACTCTAGCCGTGCAAGTGGCATTTCTATCGTCTGACCTAACGGCGGAAGATAAACACGCCACGATAAGACCACGAGACATATTGCTGACACTCGCCTACTTCGTTAGAGCGACAAGTCAAATAAACTGATGCTGTGTGTCCCGAAGGTCTTACAGTATGCACACTACAACTACAACTTTTATCTTATCTTACTTCAGTAGGGCAACGGCCTTGCCGCAGTAGATACACCGGTTCCCGCGAGATCACTGAAGTTAAGCGCTGTTGGGCGTGGTCGACACTTGGATGGGTGACCTTCCAGGCCACCATGCGCTGTGTCCATTTTTTGGGGTGCACTCAGCCTCGTGATGCCAATTACGGAGCTACTCGACCGAAAAGTAGCGGCTTCGCTCAAGAATACCATAATAACGACCGGGAGGGCTGTGTGCTGACCCCATGCCCCTCCTATCCGCATCCTCCTCGGAGGATGACACGGAGGTCGGATGGTCCCGTTGGGCCACTAGTGGCATGGCGACGGAGTGGTGGTTTCTTACTTCAGTAGAATATGTAAGACTAATGCGAAACTTTGTTTCAATAAATTAAGGTATGCCCTTCGATTATTTAAGTGTCATTTGCCCAGCATGCTGAAAGCGATTTATGCTGGGAGGAGTTAAAGAATCACATGAAAAATTATTCAAGGCACTAAAACTGTCTTTCGTAGTTGTCTTCAATTACCTACTGTACTTTATTTTAGAAGCTTTCGAAACGTCGTGCTAGAGAAGAATGCTGAAGATTAGATGGGTAGATCACATAACTAATGAGGAGGTATTGAGTAGAATGGGGAAGAAGAGGAGTTTGTGGCACATTTGACTAGAAGAAGGGATCGGTTAGTAGGACATGTTCTGAGGCATCAAGGGATCACCAATTTAGTATTGGACGGCAGCGTGGAGGGTAAAAATCGTAGAGGGAGACCAAGAGATGAATACACTGAGCAGATTCAGAAGGATGTAGGCTGCAGTACGTACTAGGAGATGAAGAAGCTTGCACAGGATAGAGTAGCGTGGAGAGCTGCATCAAACCAGTCTCAGGACTGAATACCACAACAACAACAACAACAACAACTTTATTGCACATGTGGCAAGGATCGTACTGACCATTCACCTGTTCTACGACCACCTTCTACTTCTTCCTGACGATTGCACTCTTTGTCCATTTGGGTTGATACTGACCCAACTGTGCCCCCCCCCCCCCTCCCCCCCGAGTGTCATCTCGCCATCTAATTCTGGGTTTTCTTCTTCCTGTCGTTCCAATTATTACCCTGCAAAACGTAAGTCTAAGTCAATGTTTACCAATCTCTCTTAGGCCCTACGTGAAATTAGACATCAGCTAGCACCCTCACCCTCCTCCCGCCCCCTGACATCTGCTGCCCCTCCTCTCCCCCACACCAGCACCAACTTAAGCATCTAACTAAACCGTAAAATTAAAGACTTTTCTTCAGCAACATTATTTTTAAATTGATGAAAGATGAATGATATTCAGTTTCTGTGTGTGTGTGTGTGTGTGTGTGTGTTAGAATGAATGACGAAGGAATTCGTGGTACAGTCGTGCTCAAAAGTATCCGAACGACCTGAATTGCATTTCGCCTGATTCGCATGCAACGCACATAAAACAGCTGTCTAGCAGGTCCTCTAATCGCTCCTTGGTACAGTCGATTGACTATTGAAAATGGCTCCAACAAGTCACGTCTAGAAAAATCGGCTCTGTAACGCAACAACTCAAAATGTAAAGTAATACCACGATACTATAAATATCAGGGAACACCTTATCACAGATATGACTGTCCTTAAGGCTTGTAAGCTCACATTTATTGCAATAAATGACATATCAGAAATGTTACCACTCTCATTATTACGTCAGATAGGTAATGCACCTAGTAAGTTCGTTGTATTCATGACTTCTTCTTCAAAGTAACATACCGTACTTGTTATTTAACACAAAATGACATTAAAAATTTAAGTTATTCACGAGCAGCTAGTTGAGAATATGTATGAACTTTAAATGACACGACGAACCGTCTCGTTCTGCATATGGATTCAAACCCAGGTCATGCAGACTAATATTTCGTGACTGACGGAATCTAACAGTCATTCCTGACTAGGCATACAGAGAGTGATATACCTCGATTTTAGGCAGTATCACTTGAAAATATCAACTTTAAATTACATAACGTAAACATTTTTAACGGACGCGAATTCCTACCCAGCGTCTATTGTCCCTGTTAACTAACTAAGAAAGATGTTAAATATTGCATCTTCACAGGTAACTTACTTGAAATGCCGTGAGGTAAAGTTTGTGTTGAACAGGGATTCGAACCCAGAACCTAATCGGATTGTTATCGAAGCATAATCAACTGTGACATATCGGGTTTTCTAGGCAGTAGCTAGATGTTTCAACTGAAATTACGAGACGAAACATTAATTTTTTGCTTCCCAGGACTCCAACCTGGAACCTATTGCTGTTATATTCTAGAGAAAACGAACGTTAAACGTGGGTTTGTTACATCAGCAGCGACATGTGAGCATGCTTGAACTAGAAATAATATGACGAAGAGTTGAGTGCTGACTGGGAATCGAACCCCACACATACCGTTGTTGACTACCAGTGGTGTACGTGTTCCGCTTTTAACCCGCCCACGCTTGCCCAGTGGCCAGGCGGGCAGGCCGCCGCGCATTGTCAACAGAACGGGCAGACTGCTTCACTCCCAGCCAAGCCAAGCAGAACCCAACCCGGGCAGGCTGCGGGAAACTTGCTTGCCTGCCCATATTACTGATGAGCTGCGCTACGCAGCCGTTCAGTCTGCGCGCGTCATTGTCGTATTATGAATGTTAATTAAAAGTTTTTATTTACCTGAGCACCAAAAGACAAACCCCAACATTATATATATTAATTTCAGGTAAAAAAATATTGGGTTTTATTTGTACATTCTTCCTTTACGTGTATATTTTGGGCTTATTATCTATATAAAGAAAAAAGAATTGCCAAATGTGTTGATAAGCGTAAAACTCGAGAACGGCTGGACCAATTTCGCTATTTTTTTATTTTTTGCTGTGTTCGTAGTTCTCAGGACAAGGTTTTTATGAAATAAAATTTTTGGAAAATCAACCGAAAAATCGGGAAATTTGAGAAAAACTGAAAGTGCATTTTCATTGTGTCCGTGTGTTTGTATTGCATACAATCTTGATGAAATTTTGCATACTATACCTTGAAACCAAGAGGAAGGTCACAGCCTACATAAAATTTCGTATGGTGCATGGCAGAGGTTACTTTACCCCAACGGAATTCGACAAATTTTACGTTTTTATTCCGATCTCGATGAAATTTGGCACACTTGATATTCAAAGCAGAATGAAGGGCGCTGTCTGCTTAAAATTATGAATAGTGCAAGGCGGAGGGTACTTTACTTACACACTTCTATACCAACCTACAGTTTTATTCCGATCTTGAAGAAATTTTGCACACTTGAGCATCAAGAGGAACATCACTGTCTACATAATATTTCGGACAGTACATGGAATAGAGTACCTTACAAAAGTTTTTGACATCGTTTGCGGGTTACCATGAAATCCTTCTCTCTCTATACTGCTAAATGGTCTCATGTCCTTAGCACACATTTCGACGCACTTTTCGGCCACTAAATCTTTGTCGTCTTTCAAGATATTTACGGAGTGAGGAAATTGGTTGTCAAATTGGCACAAATGTAGTAACATACTCGAGATTTCTGAATAAGTACTTAAGAGCTTTTTACATAGTTTTCATTGAGACACACCTACCGATTTATTTGAAGCGGCCTCATAAACACACGAAAACGTTTCCCGTGTGGCACTTGTGCTCTGTTCGGTTACCAGCATGTATTCGCCAGTTGTCAATTTTTTTTTCAGTCTCACTAAAGTTCGACCTATTCATTGTGCTGCCCCCCACCGTTGTGATAAATGAACTGCGGGCTAGCTACCTGGCTACTCTAGTCACGTTAGCTTGAGGGCGCAACCTGTTGTCAGGCGCAGCAAGCTGAGCGGGTCCCGTGAAGCTTGGCAGGCCTGCTGGAACCCAGGTAGCCCGGGCTTGCGGGAGGAGCCCGTGTCGGCCGCATTACCCACTATGCCTCAGTACATGCGCACTCTTGTGTTTACATCGCGGCAGGCTGACCTGCATGAATGGTTGCAGAGGATCTAGGGGCAAGCAGGCTGCAAGGGGAATCTGTACACCTCTATTGACTACACACAAAGAGACGTCAGCTACCGATTTTTCTCCACCAGCAGCTCGGGAAAACATCCTTGAACTTACAGTGATCTCTCAAATAGTCCTGTGTCTCACTGGGAGTCAAAACCGTCCGATATCGTTAGTGTTGACAACGAATGAAAATGCATTAAAAATCAAAATTATTATCCAACAGCAGAAAGGTGTTCTCATGCTAGAGCTTGATAATACATAATGAAAACTTTAGTGCCAGGCCAGCATTTGAACCCATTTACCCGCAATATTGTAAGTAGGCTGTTTGTGTTTTCTTATTGGCAACGTTACGTAGCACTCTGTATGAAAATCACTGGCTGTGCTGTGTGCAGTCTGTGGCCAGTTTGCATTGTTGTCTGCCATTGTAGTGTTGGGCAGCTGGATGTGAACAGCGCGTAGCGTTGCGCAGTTGGAGGTGAGCCGCCAGCAGTGGTGGATGTGGGAAATGCGATGGCGGATTTTTGAGTACAGAATGGATATTATGAACTGCTATGTATATTATGCTTTTTCAACACTATTAAGTTAAATACATTGGTAGTTCTCTATTAAAATCTTTCATTTGCTAACTATGCATATCAGTACTTAGTGCCTTCCGTAGTTTGAATCTTTTATTTAGCTGGCAGTAGTGGCGCTCACTGTATTGCAGTAGTTCGAGTAACGGAGATTTTTGGTGAGGTAAGTGATTTGTGAAAGGTATAGATTAATGTCAGTCAGGGCCATTCTTTTGCAGGGATCTTTGATAGTCAGATTGCGTTGCGCTAAAAATATTGTGTGTCAGTTTAAGCACAGTCTTGTACAATTGTTCTAAGGGGACGTTTCATATGTCGACCCTTAGCCGAGGATACCTCACTGGAATCTTCTGATTTCTTCTTGTAGTTTGTGTAATTAGTGTAGATTTTGTTTATTGCTAGTGCGTAATTGTATTGAGAATCTCCTTTGTAGTTGCAGTCTTTCATTGTTGTACAGTAAAACAGTTGTGGCATGCATGTAGATTTGCACCAAGTATTTCGCAGCTGCGCTTGCAATTAACTAGATATTATTTTCACTGCTATGTTAATGTATTCCCCTATTTTTGCACTTCAAATTGTGTTTTTCTGTGTTGTTGTGTGAAATATTGTGACAATAATGGCGTGTGAAAAACGTAATACTAGGCTCCAAAGTAAAATGAGAAATGACAGTGAAGACGAAAGTAGTGTGTTAGCGCCACCATGTAATGAATTAACTAATGTTCAAAGTAGTAATTTGGTAACTGTGCATAGGGAAATGGAGCGGGCGGCAAACAATGGCGTAGGCAGTGAAACAATTAGTGAACAGGGAAGTATTATCGATCGATCGATCGGCAACAGCTCGCCTCAGGAATCCGAAATGATAGGACACAATTTTGCAAATACTGTAGATTCAGGTTTTGCGTCCTCACCGTTTTCTCAAATAAGTCAAGATACATTTTCTGCTTGTCAAAATGTGAATGTTGCTGGTGCAAATGCACTGCCGAAAAGTGTAGAGGAACAGATTCCAGACACTAATGCATTGTTATTACAATTAATGCAACAAATGGGACAAAATCTTCAAAAGTTAGACACAATGGAACAGAATCTTCTAAAGTTAGACACAATGGAACAAAATCAGAGACAAACATAGCAAAAGCTTCAAAAGTTAGACACAATGGAACAACACCAGAGGCAAACACAGCTACAGTTAGACACAATGGAACAAAAGCTTCAAAAGTTAGACTCAGTGGAACATAAACTTGAACAAACACGTGAAGATTTAACTACTGAGTTACATAACATTGAATCGAAATGTCAGAAAGTCTGTAATGACGTAAAAACACAAATTTGTGAGCATTTTCAACCTATTTTTTCGTGGCACGAAAATGCATTACAGAATCACAAAGCAGCCATAAAAGAACTGCACACCATTGTTCATGAAAATCATGAGACCTTGTGGGCTAAAATTGACTCAGTTGCATCTACCGATTCGGTTACGCAACTTGCAAAAACTCAGGAAAACTTAAAGGACACAGTAGATTCGATTTCAACACAAATGGACAGTCTGAAACTTGGTTCAGAAAAACACACTGAGGAAATGTGTTCACTATCGCAGAAAGTAGCCGAACTTTCGGATCAAGACACTAACTTATCTACAAAGGTAGATGATGATCTGAATGGCACAAGACCTGTAGCCTTCACTGACACAGAAGAGTATGAACAAATTAGAAAATTCAAACAAAATCAAAATCAAATCAATACACGTTACAAAAGAGAAATCCGGGAAGTAAAAGATCAGTTGACGCAGGTAATACAAGAATTACATATTTTAGAGGACACTCGCGCTCCAGTACGGGAAGAGGGACATAGAAATACGGAGCAACCACAAAATAATAACACAGGACACTTCGGAAATTATGAAAGAAAGTGGCAAGGCGCATTGGATTTTGGGATGGAACCGCCTAAACGAAGTAACAATGAGCGATGTGCGACTCGCCGACACGATGATTTCGACTATAAGCTGTTCATTACTACACGTAAATTCAAAACATTTAAGAATTCTGGCAACGACATTCATCCACAAGCATGGCTTCATCAATTTTCTCATTGTTTTCCTCCCAACTGGTCATTGGAGCACAGGTTAGAATATATGTGTGGCTACTTGGAGAATGAACCAGCTGTAAGAATGCAATCGGTCATTCACGATTGTCACAGTGAAGGAGAATTTTATCATGCCTTCCTCTCAGCGTATTGGTCTCAAGCTACACAAGACCGAGTAAAGCATAGCATCATAATGATGAACATTTAGAACAATCTGAATTTTCCAGTCTTGTGAAATATTTTGAAGACATGTTGCACAAGAATCAGTACCTGTCAAACCCATACAGCCCCTCAGAACTCATCCGCATTTGCTTAATCAAACTGCCTGAACATTTGAGACATATTATTTTAGCAGGACGTTACAAAGACGACATTGAAGCTTTTCAGGGACTGTTACAAGAACTGGAAATTGACACTGACAATTGCGGAACGCGAAAACAGGAGCAAAACAATTACAGATCACATCCGTCACAATTCCGCGATGACAGAAATAATATACGACAAGGTTATTCTTTCAATGTAAATCGTAACCGAAACAGACACCACCCATATGACAACCGTTGGCAGAGTAGTAATAATTACAGGGAAAGATCACCTCTCCGCGGTAATAACTATCACAGAGACAATCAGAGAAACAGACAATATGGGAACCAAAATAATTATTATCAAGGGAGACAGAATAACTTAAGACGCAATGGTCCAGTGCGCAGTTACGACTCAGGGAGAAATTCTCCACCACGTGACCGACAAGAAAGAAACTATGGAATCTACCGACATGACGACGGACGGTATGATCGTAACGACAGACCTGAACTGCATCAGAACTGGCGGGATTCAAACAGAGCAGAGCCCTCTCGACATGGTGAATTTGTAGAAGTTAGGTCTCCAAATCCCAATAACGACGCGCGCCAACAATGACACAATAGGCAATGACTCATACCGCTGGCAGCCACAAAACGTACTTATGAAACTGACAACGCAGCTGCCGTAGCTAGTAATTACGTAAAAATTGAAGACATTAGGGACATCTTACTCCAAGAACACGACGTAAAACATAACAACATTGCATATCCTGTGATTCACATTACAGTAAATGACATAAAATTTACGGCAGTACTTGACTCTGGCAGTCCCATTTCAGTAATTAGTGAAGCAGCTTTTAGCAAGTGCAACAAATCGAACGATTGCCCCACACTTTCGTTACGTAAGATTAAATTACAAGGTGCAATCTTTGGAAAAAGTGTAGATGTACGCCAACAAACCAATTTAGAATTCTTTTGCCAAAGCCACAGCTTCTCTATGAACTTTCTTATTGTTCCATTATTGTCGACGGAAATCATATTTGGAGTAGACTTTTTGAATGAATATAAAGCAATCTTAAACTTTCACGATGCTGAAATAAGTTTAGAGAAGGAAGGTAAGTCAATAGCTTTGAAATTTGAAGATTGGCTCTCAAACCATGACGAGGAAATTAATCGGCTTTACCTTCTGTTAGACAACAGTTCGGAATTTTCTACGGAACTAGACACTAACAATCACTCTGCAAGTACTGACAGGGATGATATCGACGGCATATTTGAAATTAATGAGTTAATTCAGAATAAAATTCAAACAATTGAGAATTGTAATGACATTGATAGGCAGGACCTTTTTGAGATTTTACAAGCACATTCCACAATTTTTACTCACAAAACAGGAACAATCAAGGGATTTCAATACCAATTTCGTGTTCGTGAGCATACTAAATTTTGTGTTAGACCATACGTAATTCCAGCACATTATAGGGACTGTGTTAGAACAGAAATACAATCTATGCTTGACGAGGGCATTATTGAGCCTGCAGTAAGCTCATACAACAATCCATTACATGTTGTTGAGAAGAAAAATGGATCGATCAGGCTTGTCTTAGATTCGAGACAAATCAATACTATCATTATTCCAGAAACAGACAGGCCGCAAACGTTGGAAGAACTTCTTCAAAATTTTAATGGTGTAAAACTGTTGTCTTCCATTGATCTCAGATCCAGCTTCTATCAGATCGAACTTCATCCAGAATGTAGAAAATACACAGCTTTCCTTTGTTTCGGCGTTTGTTATCAGTTTCGGAAACTTCCTTTTGGTTTGAACATTTCTTCGGCAGCATTCATTCGCGGGCTAAATTCCATATTACCTGAGTTCTTAAAACGTCACATCACCTTATATGTGGACGATATTCTAATAGCAGAAGCTTCATGGGAACAACATAATCGCATCCTCAACAGTTTGTTACGTATTTTTGCAGAATCTGGAATTACAGTTAACTTGGAAAAGTCTGAATTCAGTAGGTCAAAGGTGAGGTTTTTGGGACATATTATTTTCTTCTGAAGGCATTCAGCCGGATCCTGAAAAGTTAGAAGCAATCAGAGCCATTCCAGTTCCATCCACAAAAAGACAAGTCCGCAGTTTTCTAGGTCTCGTAAATTTTTACCGTCGTTTTCTGAATATGCAAATTCTAGTTACACCAAAACTTTGTTCTCTCACTGGAAAAAATACTATTTGGAACTGGGACGAACAAGCACAGTTGGAATTCAATTCTTTGAAAGAATCGCTACTTAACGCGCCAATACTAGCTCATCCAGATCTGTCACAAGATTTCTGCCTTAGCACAGATTCTTCTAAAGTCGGTCTTGGTGCTCATTTATTTCAAGAAGCCACAGAAAATGACACTACTGTTCAGAAAACCATTGCTTTTGCTAGCCGAGTGCTAACAAAATCTGAAAAAAATTATTCCGTTACTGAATTAGAAGCTTTAGCTATCGTTTGGGCATTTAACAAATTCCGTTTCTTTCTTTCTGGTAAGCACGTAAAAGTATACAGTGATCATCGTGCATTACAATTTCTTATGTCTTAAAAATTAAATCATGACAGGTTAAAACGTTGGGCATTGTTTCTGCAAGAATTCCGCTTCACAATAGTCTACATTCCCGGCAAAGAGAACATTGTTGCGGACGCGCTGTCACGCGCACCGGCTGGGCTTGAGAAAAGTAACACAGAAGGCAACCTCGAAAAAAATTTCAGTATTCTTTACATTCAGAAAGTCGCCTTTGAAAACTTCATCATGACATCTTTAAAGGACATTGCTCATGAACAAGATAAAGATCCGATTTGGAAAGACATCAAGAGCAAATGGCATGAAAAGACACACACACAGATTCGGCATTATTATCTGGTGAGAAACAACATACTGTTCAAACGCTGCACTGTTGATGACAAGCTATGGGTACTTTGCATTCCAGACGATTTTGTTAATAAGCTCATTTGGTACATTCATTTCAGCTACGCTCATTTTGGTCCATGAAAATGTTATCATATTCTTCGGACGACTTGTTATTTTAACAATATGGAAAAGAGAATTCGAAGAGTCTTGTCTATTTGTAAACTTTGTCAAAAGGCGAAACCATCTACTATCTGCCATCGTGCTCCGCTGTTTCCTATCATTCCTTCTAAATTAAAAGAATTTGCTGCTGTTGATCTCTTGGGACCGCTTGTCAGAATATCTAATGGATTTTCGTACGTTCTAGTCGCTGTTGAACTTACTTCAAAATTTGTTTCTTTCACTCCGTTACGTAAAGCCATTGGACGGTCTGTATCCAACGCCTTTGTTAAAAATTTCTTACGTGAAGTAGGCCACGTTGCTAAAGTCATTTCAGATAACGGACCGAAATTCAGATCTGCTGTTTGGTCACGCATGCTTCGGAATCATAAAATCAAACCTGTTTTATTTCATTGTACTCACCCGTCTGAACGGATTATGAAAGAAATCAATAAGCTTTGCAGACTTTATTGTCACAGAAAGCATCAGCATTGGGACAGATATTTACACTTATTTCAAAACGTGCTGAATGAAATGCCTCATGACTCCACTGCTTTACCACCTACTCTTGTACTGAAGAATGTAGAACCACCGAACAGAATCAGAGAGCTTGTACCTTTCCCGAATACACGTAAACTTCGACACAAAGACATAATTGATTTGGCTCTTAAAAATATAAAATCTGCAGCAGACAAAAGGAGAAAACTACACGGTAAAGCAAATGCAAAGAAATTATGTATTGGTCAGAAAGTTCTCATTAAAGCTCATTCATTGTCACATAAGAAGAAACACTTGAGTCACAAATTCTTTCTAGTTTACAATGGACCTTACAGAATCAGACGTATACCACATGATAATTGCGTCGAAGTTGAAACACTACGTACTAGGAAGAGTAAAGGTTTACACCACATTTCACATGTGAAACCGTTTACTGAAAGATAATCTGCCTTTTAACTTTGTCTTTGCCATATAACTTTTCACTTTACATTACTAGTATGCTTTGTCAGACTTAGAATCTGTTTGCGGTGTTTCTGTTTCATATCTGCACAGTTTTTCTGAATTATTCTGGAAAGTAAAACATGTTTTAGTAGTAACTTTTGTGGTATAGCTACAATGAGACAGCCTTTTCCGTAGCACAACAATATGTTACAGCACAGTACTTGCGCAGCGCCGCCAGTAATTGTTCCGCTGGTAACTTCTTGCGCACTGTAGACTGCCGCTAGGGTACTTTGTCGTGACCTGCAGGCGTCGCAGACTGCGGAAGTTGGCAACGGATAGCGTTCTCATTCGTGGCTATTAAAAAAAGTACGCCAAATACATTCTTGGTGAATTTTGTTTTTTGATTATTAGATCGCGGAACGATTCTTCTCCTAATGCTGGAGAAATCATCAGAGACCATAAAGACGCGGATAGGCTCAAACAAGGTCAGCATGTCTAACTGTTTATTTGTATACACGTACCGCTCATGTCATGTGGCGCCGGCCTACGTCTCTGGAAGTTGTCGGGGGAAGAGTAGGCGTTGTCTGCTTTACGTAGCACTAAGGGCTTAACGTTATCTAATTTCAATATGTTCTCTTAAAGTAATTTTTGTGTTTCAGAATTTTTTGTAGTCTCTCTGTAGGTCCTTGCGTAGTAATGATTCGATCTTGATAAAATCACACTGTCGGAGGAATTTGGTATTTCTCTGGTCCCAGTTCAGTGTTGCCCGGTCGAGAACTGCTCTTACGCTCCTCAAGCAGGGCGTTACGCTTCTCTTTCTACACTACTGGCCATTAAAATTGCTACACCGAGAAGAAATGCAAACGATAAACGGGTATTCATTGGACAAATATATTATACTAGAACTGACATGTGATTACATTTTCACGCTATTTGGGTGCATAGATCCTGAGAAATCAGTACCCAGTACTACCACCTCTGGCCGTAATAACAGCCTTGATACGCCTGGGCATTGAGTCAAACAGAGCTTGGATGGCGTGTACAGGTACAGCTGTCCATGCAGCTTCAACACGATACCACAGTTCATCAAGAGTAGTGACTGGCGTATTGTGACGAGGTGACGAGCCAGTTGCTCGGCCACCATTATTGACCAGACGTTTTCAGTTGGTGAGAGGTCTGGAGAATGTGCTGGCCAAGGCAGCAGTCGAACATTTTCTGGATCCACAAAGGCCCGTACAGGACCTGCAACATGCGGTCGTGCATTATCCTGCTGAAATGTAGGGTTTCGCAGGGATCGAATGAAAAGTCGAGCCACCGGTCGTAACACATCTGAAATGTAACGTCCACTGTTCAAAGTGCCGTCCGTGTCAACAAGAGGTGAACGAGACGTGTAACCAATGGCATCCCATACTATCACGCCAGGTGACACGCCAGTATGGCGATGACGAATACATGCTTCCAATGTGCGTTCACAGCGATGTCGCCAAACACGGATGCGATAGCCTACAATCCGACCTCTATCAAAGTCGGGAACGTGATGGTACGCATTTCTCCTCCTTACACGAGGCATCAAAACAACGTTTCACCAGGCAACGCCGGTGAACTGCAGTTTGTGTATGAGAAAACGATTGGAAATTTCCTCATGTTAGCACGTTGTAGGTGTCACCACCGGCGCCTGCCTTGTGTGAATGCTCTGGAATGCTAATCATTTGCATATCACAGCATCTTCTCCCCGTCAGTTAAATTTCGCGTCTGTAGCACGTCATCCGGCTGGCTCAGGGAAAAATAGCATACACGTTAACCTTGAAAAAAATTTTAGCATTCCTTACCGACGTATACAACATGATAATTGCTTTGAAGTCGAAACTCTGCGCGCTATGAAGGGTAAAAGATTACACCACATTTCACATGTGAAACCATTTATTGAAAGATAATCTGCTTTTTAACTTTGTCTTTGCCATATAACTTTTCACTTTACATTGCTAGTATGCTTTGTCAGACTTAAGAAACTGTTAACATGCAACAATGTTTTAATGCCACATTTTGGTTTACTTGAAAATACATTCTGGATTTACGGTACTTTCTGTGAGATACCAGATGAGCCAATGGTTAGTTTATGTGACAGCTACACGATTTTATCACGACGCTACTAATGAGTGACAATTTACAATGTTGCTTTTGCGGTGTTTCTGTTTTATATCTGCACAGTTTTTCTGTATTATTCTGGAAAGTAAAACATGTTGTAGTAGTAACTTTTGTGGTATAGCTACAAGGAGACAGTCTTATCCGTAGCACAACAATACGTTACAGCACAGTACTTTCTTCATCACAACATTAAGATCCTCAGGGGGGTACACGCTTACTTTGTGTACCATGTGTGTGGCAAACACAAGGTGCCCTAGCTAATATGGTATTTGCTTATACAACTTTACACATCGGTACCATATTTCTCCAACACAGAATTACACAGCCACCTGATCATTTAACTGAGAGACAAACTTTTTTTACTACGGCAGTGACAGATGTTTACGCAACTACACAGTTGGATAACTTCACACCTATGAAATTGTATTTTTGTCTGTACTTTGTGAACTGTTCATATCTTTTCAGAACCATTGTGATACTATTAGAGCTTTGAATGATGTATTTGGTATGAGATCATAATTTTTAAAGTACGTTTGAGGCAGGTGACACTTTTGACATGAGCAGAGAATTTGTTTTAATTATTGGAGGAAGCTACGACGATTTTGAGATTTGACTGAGGTGTTATGATGTTATTATTGCGATGACTATGTGTATTATGCTGTTGCGGTATGTTTATGATTAATAAGCTGATGCTATATGAGAAATTTGATTATGCTACATATTTATAATGATGAAATATTGAAGAATGTCGACGAATATGTATATGTGTAACAAGGTAAGGAATAAGGAGTAGTGGTTAGGCACTCTGATTTGTGAAAAAGGTTGTTGGAAACCAAGAATCGTACTTGTAAGAGTTATGAAATGTGTGTAAATGCGTAAATGTATCACAATGCCGGCAAAAATTTTTTGGACACTGTTATATTCATAAGATTTTGTTTCTACACATTTGCAACGCAAATTCTCGACCCGTGAAATTTTGTATATGAGACTGTCACTGTAGCGGAAACTGCTGTCGTAAAAATTTCCGTAAGAAAGTTAAGTGACCACCTGCACGTAATGCGTTGTGGGCACCCAGCTGTGTCAGATGCTGGGAGAACAAGTCATTAGTGAGTGCCTCGTCAGAGGTACAGGTAGAAAAAAAGAAAGGGGAGGCCATTATCCCCGCTATTGACATTTCCTTGTTGAAAGCATACTGGGGAGCTCGTAATTTATGATATTTACTAAAATGCCTAATGAAATGATTAGAAACATTTTACATCTATTGTCTTTGTAGTTAAGAGATTGCTCATTTTGTTTAATATCTGGTTTCCAGCTGTGTTGCAGCATTAGTTTTATAAAATAAACTTAGATGCATTTGCTAATATGAACACTTTCTGTCAACAGATCTATTAAATAATTATTTTATGATCCACATTCTTCGAAAAAGGAGCTCTTGGAATGGAAAGAACAATAAGAAGGGACTGATAACAATAACTGCATATATAATTTTCTTTTCAAGTACTTGGTAATTTTTTATAGAATTAGTTTTGTGGTGCTCCACTTTAATTACATAGACATTAAGATGTGAATAGACATTTCCCTTATCTGCATTGCTGTCTTTAGTGTACTATTTTTTCTGCTAGAGCTATGTCATGTTTAGGTATAAGTTACTGCTGTTTGCCAGGCATAGTGTTACTGAATTTGACTTTGTGTTACTCTGCTAAGCCAGTTTATTACTGATTTATTTTTATTGTTTGCTGCTCATTGCATATTAGTTGTAATATTGTTGCTTACTTTGCCAATTTGAATTTTTTGTCATTGATGTTTGTGTTAATTATTTTGTGCTGCTGCATTGCCTCGTCCCTTAGTTTAGCATCTGAGCTCAGTAGATTTAAGTTAGCTTAAGAGGGGGTAGCCTATTAGAGAATGACTTGCGATGAATTTGAAGAAATGCACTGAGAGGATATACGAGAAAAGTACAGAAAGCAGGTATAGATAGGATTTTTGGGAATAATGATGAATGAAGGGAGATCTCCATACAAAATACTGCAGTAAAACAAACCCTGTCCTTTCCTTGTATTATTCCGCTATATGTTTGTGTACCCTTGTGTATTTATGTTCTTCCTGTATTTATATGTGTATCTGACAAGATTTATGTTGTAGAATTTTTTCTCTTCTAATACTAAGCTACATTCACTATGATGAGGAATACTGTTATCCTCAAATATAATTGGCATTACTAATATGTTATTTACCTTGTAAATATGCTTAGACATTATTTATTCTGTTTTGTTTTAATGCTCATGTGTGAAGTTGATGTTTCAAAAGTTATTCTGATCTTTTATGTATGTACTTATGTCATAATTCTTGTAACACTGATGTATCTGTTTATTTCTATTCTTTTGTAAAGCCTGTATTACTACAAATGTTATCTGTATTGTTATGTTCTTTAATGATGTATTTTGTAGCTTTGTAATTGTATTCTCATGTTATAATATTGTAATTGACACCATTTCATCAAATTAAGTAACTTGTAAGTTACATTTCACTGCACACGTTTCTGTTGGTCATAGTATATGGACAATATGTGAGAAGTAGGGACTGTTAGTGTGTGCACGTGTCTTAATAATTCAGCAAGGGACTGGATAACAGCATTGCTGGTTCTAAGGACAATTCCAAAAACTTTGTGCGTGCACAAGTGGTGGTTTATGGACTTGCTATCTTCTCTGCAAGACTCTTTGATGGTGATTGTGCACCTGCACAGGCACAGCAGATGGCTGCTGGCCATCTCTACATGGACTACAGTGGGTCTGCATCTTTGATGACCCAACAATACCATTATTTCTACAAGGACTACAGTGGGTCTGCACCTCTGGTGGCCCACCAACACCAATACCATGCTCTCTACCAGGACTACAGTGGGTCTGCTCTGTGATGACCTACCTACCAATCTTCTTCAAAACGTCGAATGACTCTGCTGTGAGTTTGCTCTGTTGTGGCCCATTACCTGTCAGTATGTCAAGAGTCAGCACTGTCTTTCTGTTGGAAGGACAATAGAGCAACTTCTTCAAGACTGTATGGAAATCCACTACTTCTGTGTGCAATTTCTTTTACTAATGAGACTTTGTGAAATAAAAACTGTAATTCCTATTATGATGAATGATCAGGATTATCTTTATGGACTGTGAGAAAATTTTAGCTTTTGACCACCATTGTATCAATAAATGTGTGCATTTGATTTCTTTGTTATTGTAATTATGAAAAATTTTATCAAATCATTATTGGCCGCTGCCCAAAACAATTTGTAAAATTTTTTGTGGGGAGCATAGGGGCTATGTAAGTAGGCTGTTATGTTTTCTTATTGGCAACGTTACGTAGCGCTCTGTATGAAAATCACTGGCTGTGCTGTGTGCAGTCTGTGGCCAGTTTGCATTGTTGTCTGCCACGTAGCGTTGCGCAGTTGGAGGTGAGCCGCCAGCAGTGGTGGATGTGGGAAATGAGATGGCGGATTTTTGAGTACAGAATGGATATTATGAACTGCTATGTATATTATGCTTTTTCAACACTATTAAGGTAAATACATTGTTTGTTCTCTATTAAGATCTTTCACTTGCTAACTATGCCTATCAGTAGTTAGTGCCTTCCGTAGTTTGAATCTTTTATTTAGCTGGCAGTAGTGGCGCTCGCTGTATTGCAGTAGTTCGAGTAACGGAGATTTTTGGTGAGGTAAGTGATTTGTGAAAGGTATAGATTAATGTTAGTCAGGGCCATTCTTTTGCAGGGATCTTCGATAGTCAGATTGCGTTGCGCTAAAAATATTGTGTGTCAGTTTAAGCAGAGTCTTGTACAATTGTTCTAAGGGGACGTTTCAATATGTGGAGATGTTGAGGAATCTGCAGTTTTGAACAAACAATAAATTGTAGTCGAGCTGTATTGTCACAAAGGGATCAAATTCTGCGTTAAGGGCGGTCTGAGTTGCATTGCAATTTCATAACCAATTATATCGACATACTGAAGCTCAAATAAAAGATGGAATAAGGGTCCTGTGAACCTACATAGCGTTAGAGTTCCCACATTTCGCCACTCCAGACTTTATTGTGGTTCAACCTTACGTCTACTTGGTACAGAAGGAATATCATGTTTAATGTGAATTTCAGACCACAATACCATTATAACTTCATCACTTGGCGTAGCCAGAAAAGATTAGAATCTGTCTCTCCCTATTAGAAGTCATTGGCAAAGTTGGAATCGAACTCAGACCATCATCATGGGAACCTCTTACCAATCCAACAGACCACCAACACCTCTACTGTATGACTCATTTTCTATCATAACACCGCTGCGGCACACAAGATAAGAATTCTGACACACAGGCTCCCTGTAGTGGTTTGCAGCATGTTCAGTACATTCATTTACTTGGTTGGCCGAATCGCCATTAACTAGCTGCATCGGCTACCCAGTGCATACATTCGACTGTATCACGTAACTGCCATCTACACAGAACTTCCAACATTGTAGGATGCAGAAATTTAAATAAGAAGTGTTCCTTTCCAGTTGAGCTACTGTATTGCACTATCTGTTTGTTGAAACCGTCCTGCAGTGAAAAAGAAAAGCTGTAACTGTCTGTCTCTCAGAAGTCTAGATGCGGCCATATGGATTATATCACAGCGCTGTGGAATGCGGAAGGTCTAGAGGAACCATTGTCGACTTCTGGAGGCGCTTTAGCTAGATGACAGCTAGTAGCGTCACGGTAAGAGTCGCGCTCCGTAGATAAGACGTCGTGAGTTCTTTGCATTCGCTGCTACATTTTTTACAACGCAATTCTGCTGAAGTTACCAATTTAATGGAACTTTGAACATAATTCCCTTCACTTCTCAACCTAAAACAGCCGCTTGTGGAAAAAGGGCTCATTTCTGCGACATTTTGTTCTTTTCAGGTTTAATAGACGGCCAGGCAGCAGATGCATCTCGAAGCTTTTGTATTATGTATGGGGAGAGCGCATCGTTCCAAAATAGTCAGAACAGTATTTTCTACATTAGCTGTTTTCTGGTAGTGGCATTTCATTGTTCTTCAAACCTTTTTTGACAGCTTTAACTCAGAACAAGTTTTCTACATGCATGTAGTCAATAAACTGCATGTGCATTGTGAGACTGTCATAGATAACATCGGGGAATTCGCATATATCGTTGATTAATTTCTCTCTCATGTTTAGTATTGTTTTAATAACACTAAAAGAAACCTTACGAAAATCGTGCACTGCATTGTAAGAAATGAAATAAAACTACCCACGATAACCTTACGACGAAAGTCTCTTTGATAAAACTGAGTATCTGTACACAAGCGTGTATCTACCGGCACGAATTAGTAAAATACTGATCACTCAGATTTCGATTGGGTCTGTGTTTAATTGGTATGCTGTGTCATACTCAACAGGCATGCAAATGTGACATTTCGTAAGTAAAGTTATGTATTCCCAGAAACCCAAAACTTGCTTGTCAGCAGCGGAACGAGGCGTTACCTATTGTGCTGCATTGTAAGTTTTTCACCATTGCACTTTGAGCTGAAAGTATTTTCTGCGATTTCCTTATCGATGTTTGATCTGACTGCTTGTAGCTCTTTAAGAGAAGGAATAAAAACGTTGCATTCAGCGAGAATGGAAGCGCGTACCATAACAGACGCTTTTTCAGAGGTCAGCACGTCACCACAGAGCTGGCGAAGAGGTATGTGTTGTGCATTCCTCTTACGAGGCCAATAGTGGCTAGAACTCGTAAACCGCTATTTAAACGACGAGTTTAGTTGCGATTTCCACATGCAACGACTTAGCTGGGCTGAAAACCGCAAATTTACAATCTTTTTTTACAGCCCAAGCATTAATAATAACTCAGATTATTCAATGGAAATGACAGGAAAAGTCAAGTGAACTTTGAGGCTTAATTCCGTGCACACCAGGAAGTAACTCGTCGATCACAGAGTTGCCAAACATACCCTGCCTTGTTGCCAAATCTCAGTTACAGTACCAGCAGGAAGAAGAAGAGCCGATGTGATCCTACAGCGGGCTGGGAAGTGACCATAGCTGGTGTCTCCAAGTCGCGGCTGCTACGGCCTGGAATACGTAATGCGTCTGATTCGCATTTCTGTAACTAGGTTTAGGGACTGGAGCGTAGTTACTAATAATACTCAGAACTGACTGCAAACTAAGCATCATAAATCAGTAATTCTCATAGTTGTTTTTATATTTCTTTCATAACTGTACTCAAAACTAAGAAACACATTCACGTAAGTTTTCGTGCCTTGCCGATAGTCAAGCACATCAAACAAATAAAAATAAAAAAAGAATGTGTGTGTGAGTGTGTGTATGTGCGTGTGTGTGTGTGTGACCGTTTTGTGCCTGCAATGCTATCGATTGTGAAACACAAATGGTAGGCAAATTTTATGGGTCACCACTGAACAACATTAAAACATTTTACCCCATCGAGAGTGAGGAGTGGAGCAGACGTTGTCGGCAGAAGGCGAGACAGCGCAGTGCCTCAGCCCCCGCCGGTAGGCAGCAAACGGGTCCCAGAGAACTCAGCCACATGCAGTGTTCAGAGGCAGATGGTTGGCCTAGAAATTTCTCGCTAAAATTT
Source organism: Schistocerca cancellata (assembly GCF_023864275.1). NCBI lineage: Eukaryota > Metazoa > Arthropoda > Insecta > Orthoptera > Acrididae > Schistocerca > Schistocerca cancellata. The sequence continues at coordinate 30,116,845 of NC_064631.1, read as the reverse complement.
TTTTGAACCAAACTGTTATTACCAATGTGACAGAAAGCGAAATATATTGTAGATTCGCTTGAATTATACTCATAGCTTCAGCACCGAGAGGAAAGGGGTGATAAAAATTTTGTCAACGTGTGCTTTTGGTTACCAGACGTCGTATTAGCTAGTCTCGCATTTTACTTCAACACTATGGTCGTAGACAAGAGTGATGTACTCTGACTGCAGTCAAGAGTTCCTCTGGGAAGTGCCGCTGTCTACTATGCTGCCAAGTCGAGAATATTGCCGAACATGGATTTCAGAGGGGAGCACGACTGTATTGTCCACCTTACGTGAACGACTCGGTAGTCAATTTTTTTGTCTAAGACTGTACCCACAACACATATTGCATGCAAAATACCAGAAGAATTAAAAAGACAAAATTAGTTTATGAGAGCAATGTTAACGATTGGGTTCTAAGCATTCATTGTATTGTATACTTGTGAGTCAACGCCTTCCAATGCCCATTCAAGTAAAACAAGGATACACAGTCTAGCTTCAATATTATAAACACGCCTTAGTTTCTGGACGAACTCAGACTTAGGTTCATAATCATTTTGAATATTTAGCAGTGCTGTACCCATTGGTGTTAAACTCGTTTTCAACCAATGATTCCCACAGCTACAGTAACACGACTTGTGATACCTCTTAGTCAAAGTACTTATGCAGTGTGAAACGTCCCCTTTGTACAACTATACAGGACTGTGCTTAAACTGACACACAATAATTTTTTTAGCGCAACGCAATCTGACTTTCAGAAATCCCTACAAAGGAATGGCCCTGACTAACATTAACCTGTACCTTTCACAAATCACTTACCTCACCAAAAATCTTCGTTACTCCAACTACTGCAATACAGCGAGCGCCACTACTGCCAGTTAAATAAAAGATTCAAACTACAGAAGGCACTAACTACAGATAGGCATAGTTAGCAAATGAAAGATTTTAATAGAGAACAAACAATGTATTTACCTTATTAGTCATAATATATATAGCAGTTCATGACATCCAGTCTTACAAATTTCAAAACTCCGCCATTCTCTCTCCCCACATCCACCATTGCTGGCAGCTCACCTCCAACTGCGCAACGCTACGCGCTGTTCACATCCAGCTGCCGCTGCCCAACACTACAATGGCAGACAACAATGCAAACTAGCCACAGACTGCACACAGCACAGCCAGTGATTTTCATACAGAGAGCGCTACGTGGCGGCGGCGTTACCAATATAAGAACCTAAACAGCCTACTTACATAGCCTACTTACATAGCCCCCATGCCCCCACAAAAAAATTTACAAATTGTTTTGGGCAGTGGCCAATAATGATTTCATAAAATTTTTCATAATTACAATAACAAAGATATCAAATGCACACACTTATCAATACAATATTGGTCAAAGGCTAAAATTTTCTCACAGTCTATAAAGACAGTCCAGATCGTTCGTCATAGTAAAACTGCAGTGTTTTTCTCAAAGTCTGAGCAGTAAAAGAAAATGTACACAGAGGTAGTGGATTTCCATGCAGTCTTGAAGAAGTAGTGTTGTCCTTCCAACGGAAAGACAGTGCTGACTCTTGACATGCTGACAGGTAATGGGCCACAACAGAGCAAACCCACAGCAGAGTCATTCGACGTTTTGAAGAATATTGGTAGATAGGTCATCACAGAGCAGACCCACTGTAGTCCTGGTAGAGAATATGGTATTGGTGGGCCACCAGAGGTGCAGACCCACTGCAGTCCTTGTAGAAATAATGGTACTGGTGGGTCATCAAAGATGCATACCCACTGTAGTCCTTGTAGAGATGGCCAGCAGCCATCTGTTGCGACCGTGCAGGTGCACAATCACCATCGAAGAGTCTTGCGGAGAATATAGCAAGTCCATAAACCACCACTTGTGCACTCACAAAGTTTGTGGAATTGTCCTTAGAACCAGCAATGCTGTTATCCAGTCCCTTGCTGAATTATTAACACACGTGCAAACACTAAGAGTCCCTGCTTCTCACATATTGATCATATACTATGACCAACAGAAATGTGTGCAGTGAAATGTAACTTACAAGTTACTTAATTTGATGAACTGGTGTCAATTACAATTTTATAACATAAAAATACAATAACAAAGGTACAAAGTACATCATTAAAGAACATAACAATACAGATAACATTTGTGGTACAGGCTTTACAAAAGAATCGAACTAACATATACATCAGTGTTACAGGAATTATGACATAAGTAAATACATAAAAGATCAGAATAACTTTCGTAACATCAACTTCACACATGAGCAACAAAACAGAACAGAATACATAATATGTAAACATCTTTACAAAGAAAATAACATATTATCAGAAAAATTCTACAACATAACTCTTATTAGCTAAACACATAAAGACAGGAAACACACAAATATACAAGAGTACACAAACACATAGTGGGAGAACACAAGAAGAAAGGGCAGGGTTTGTTTTCAGTGTAACATTTGGTACTGCAGTCCAACCCAAAACTTCATTCCATAGATCTTTCGTCTTATTTCAACATTTGTTTCCACCAAAACATCCTATCCAAGCATGCTTTCTGTATTTATATGTTCACATATTTCTTACCTCATTATTTATTTTCCATTATCTTACCTCATCATTTATTTCCAAGAAAATCCTACCTATACCTGCTTTTTGTACTTCTTTCGTATAAATTCTCAATGCATTTCTTCCAATTCTTCGCCACTCATTCTCTTATATAGTCTACCCCCTCTTAAGCTAACTTAAATCTACTGAGCTCAGATGCATAAACTAAGGGACGAGGCCATGCAGCAGCATAAAACAATTAATACAAACAGCAATGAAAAAAAATTTAGCACTATGCCTGGCAAACAGCAGCAGCAAATGAAATAACTTATATCTAAACATGACATAGCTCAAGCAGAAAAAAACATTGCATTGAAGACAACAATGCAGACAAGGGAAATGTATATTCACATCTTAATGTCTATGTAATTAAAGTGGTGCACCACAAGAAGTTATTCTACCAAAAAAAATTACCAAGTAGTTGAAAAGAAAATTCCATATGCAATTACTGTGAAGGGAAATGTCTTTGTGCTCCCCCATTTTTGGGAAATGTATTACAAAATTAGCATTTACTGGATCTGTAGACAGAAAATATTTATATTAGTACATCTATAAAATTCTATTTTAACCAATACTGCAGTGCAGCTAGAAACTAGATATTAAAAAAAATGAAAATATGTACAAAGGAAGGCATGAAAAATCATTCATTAGCCATATGGCATTACATAAAGTTGTAAAAAAATCTCTCAACTCTCGTAGAAAGATACTTGTCATAATCAGGTGTGCAAATGTAAGAATGTTTCCAAGTAATGAGCGTGTCGTATTTGAGATGCTTTCTACAAAGGAATGTCAATAGCGAGGATAATGGCCTCCCTTTTTTTTTTACCTGTGCCTCTGAAAAGGCACACCCTAATGGCTTGTTTTCCAGGCGTCTGACACAGCTGGGTGCCCACGACGCATTACGGGCAGGTGGTCACTTAACTTTCTTACGGAAATATTTACGACAGCAGTTTCCGCTACAGTGGCAGTCTCATGTACAAAATTTCACGGGTCAAGAATTTGCGTTGCAAATGTGTAGAAGCAAAATCTTATGAATATAGCAGTGTCCAAAAAATTTTCGCTGGCATTGTGATACATTCACTTATTTACACACATTTCATAACTCTTAAAGTACGATTCTTGGTTTCCAACATCCTTTTTCACAAGTCAGAGTCCCTAACCACTATTCATTACTCCTTACCTTATTACACATATATATATTCGTCGACACGTCAATCTTGCGATGACACTTCAATATTTTATCATAATAAATACATAGCATAATCAAATTCCTCATATAGCATCAGCTTATTGATCATAAACATACCGCAACAGCATAATACACATAGTCATCGTAATAATAACATCATAACACATCAGTCAACTCTCAAAATCGTCGTAGCGTCCTCCAATAATTTCAAAACCTAAAAAAATTCTGTGCTCATGTCAAAAGTGTCATCTGCCTCAAACGTACTTTAAAATCATGCTCCCTTACCAAATATATCATTCAAAGCTCTCATAATATCACAATGGGTCCGAAAAAATGTGAACAGTTCACAAAGGACAGACAAAATACAATTTCGTAAGTGTGAAGTTATCCAACGGTGTAATTACGTAAACATCTGTCACTGCCATAGTAAAAAAGTTTGTCTCTCTCAGTTAAATGATCAGATAGGTGTGTAATTTGTGTTAGAGAAATATGGTACCGATGTGTAAAGTTGTATAAGCAAATACCATATTAGCTAGGGCTCCTTGTGCTTGCCAAACACATGGTACACAAAGTAGGCGTGTACCCCCCTGAGGATTAATGTAATTATACCCTCAGGTGTTACAGATTGCAAGAATGGAATGAAATGTATTACGGAAAACCTTTGTATCATTGTACTTCAAATATCTTTAAAAATAAATGTTTGAAGTGCGAAATTAATCACTCAAATACGTGTCCTGTAGCGCTAAATGTGGGTCTTGCTGTAAGATAATTCTGTGGAACTGTCGTAGTTATCGTCCTCTGTAAGTAAAGTTCTGCTGAAGTCAATGTACTTACCTCAACATAAACGAAAGTGGAATGCTTTGCGTATAGATATCGTAGTTATTATGTAACTTACCGTGATCAAGAAAGTACTATAATGTAACGTATTGTTGTGCTACGAAAAAGGCTGTCTCATTGTAGCTATACCACAAACGTTACTACGAAAACATGTTTTACTTTCCAGAATAATTCAGTAAAACTGTGCAGATATAAAACAGATACACCGCAAAAGCAAAAATGTAAATTATGTCACATATTAGTAGCATCGTGATATAATCGTGTAGCTGTCAAAGATACCAAATACTAAGTCATCTTTAACCTCACAGCAAGTACTTCAAATCCAGAATGTATTTTCAAGTAAACCAAAATGTTGCATTAAAATCTCATTAGCAGTATATGTTCTAAGTATGTAAGCCTTATAGTCGTTACATAATCATGCAACTAACAAGCAAGAATGTACACACACAATAACACTGTGATGTCTGTTCACTATAACAATGCATTCGTAATTTCTGTTTAAATAAATTCTCTTGGTTCTTGATTGGATATTTAACTTCAAAACATTGTTGCATGTTAACAGTTTCTCAGTGTGACAAAGCATACTAGTAGCATGAATTGCAAAGTTTTATGGCAAAGACAAAGTTAAAAAGCAGATTATCTTCTAATAAACGGTTTTACATTTGAAATGTGGTACAATCTTTTACTCTTCAAAGTACTCAGAGTTTCAGCTTGAACGCAATTATCATGCAGTATACATCGGTAAAGGATACTGGAATTTTTCTCAAGGTTAGTGTGTATGCTATTTTTCCCTGAGCCAGACGGCGCAAGTGGCTGCCTGCGGTGCGAGTCATTGTCTGTTTCTTTATTGGCGCGCGCCGTTATTGGGATTAGGAGACCGAACATCTACAAATTCAAGTTGACGACAAGGCCCTGCCCTGTTTGAAGCTCGCCAGTTCTGATGGAATTCAGGTCTGTCGTTATGATTATCTCGTCTGTCGTCATGTCGGTAGATTTCATAATTTCTTTCTTGTCGGTCATGTGGTGGAGAATTTCTCCCTGAATCGTAACTGCATGATGAACTGTTGCGTCTGAAAGTATTCTGTCTCCCTTGATAATAATAGTTCTGGTTACCATATTGTCTGTTTCTATGGTTGTCTCTGTCACATTCATTACTACGAAAATGCGATCTTTCTCTGTAACTATTACTCTGCCAGTGGTTGTCATATGGGTGGTGTCTGTTTTGGTCACGATTTGCGTTGTGAAAATACCCTTGTCGTGTCCAGTTATTATTTCTTTCATCGCGGAATTGCGACGGATGTGACCTGTAATTGTTGTGCTCCTGTTTTCGCGTTCCACGACTGTCAGTGTCAATTTCCAGTTCTTGTAAGAGTCCCTGAAAAGCTTCAATGTCGTCTTTGCAACGTCCTGCTAAAATAATATGTCGTATATGTTCAGGCAATTTGATTAAGCAAATGTGGATGAGTTCTGAGGGGCTGTATGGGTTTGAAAGATACTGATTGTTATGCAACATGTCTTCAAAATATTTCATAAGACTGGAAAATTCAGATTGTTCGAAACGTTTCATCATTATGATGCTATGTTTTACTCGGTCTTGTGTGGCTTGAGACCAATATGCTGAGAGGAAGGCATGGTAAACTTCTCCTTCACTGTGATAATCGTGAATGACCGATCGCATTCTTACAGCTGGTTCATTCTCTAAATAGCCACACATAAATTCTAATCTGTGTTCTAACGACCAGTTGGGAGGAAAACAATGAGAAAATTGATGAAGCCATGCTTGTGGATGAATGTCGTTGTCAGAATTCTTTTGTTTGAATTTTCTATTTTGTTCATACTCTTCTGTGTCAGTGAAGGCTACGGGTCTTGTGTCATTCAGATCATCTACCTTTGTAGATAAGTTAGTGACCTGATCCGAAAGTTCGGCTACTTTCTCCGATAGTGAACACATTTCCTCAGTGTGTTTTTCTGAACCAAGTTTCAGAGTGTCCATTTGTGTTGAAATCGAATCTACTGTGTCCTTTAAGTTTTCCTGAGTTTTTGCAAGTTGCGTAACCGAATCGGTAGATGCAACTGAGTCAATTTTAGCCCACAAGGTTTCATGATTTTCATGAACAATGGTTTGCAGTTCTTTTATGGCTGCTTCATGATTCTGTAATGCATTTTCATGCCGCAAAAAAATAGGTTGAAAATGCTCACAAATTTGTGTTTTTACGTCATTACAGACTTTTTGACATTTCGATTCAATGTTATGTAACTCAGTAGTTAAATCTTCACGTGTTTGTTCAAGCGTGGTGTCTAACTTCCGAAGATTTTGTTCCATTGTGTCTAACTTTTGAAGCTTTTGCTGTGTTTGTCTCTGATTTTGTTCCACTGTGTCTAACGTTTGAAGATTTTGTTCCATTGTGTCTAACTGTTGCTGTGTTTGTCTCTGATTGTGTTTCATTTGCTGCATTAATTGCAGTAATAATGTATTAGTGTCTGGAATCTGTTCCTCTATGCATTTTGGTAGTGCATTTGCACCGGCAGCATTCACATTTTGACAAGCAGAAAATGTGTTTTGACTTGTTTGAGAAAACGGTGAGGACGCAAAACCTGAATCTACAGTATTTGTAAAATTGTGTCCTGTCATTTCGGATTCCTGAGGCGAGCTGTTGCCGAGCGATCGATCGATAATGCTTCCCTGTTCTCTAATTGTTTCACTGCCTACGCCATTGTTTGCCGCCCGCTCCATTTCCCTATGCACAATTACCAAATTACTACTTTGAACATTAGTTAATTCATTACACGGTGGCGCTAACACACTGCTTTCGTCTTCACTGTCATGTCTCAGTTTACTTTGGAGCCTAGTATTACGTTTTTCTCACGCCATTATTGTCACAATATTTCACATGATAACACAGAAAAGCACAATTTGAAGAGCAACAATAAGAGAACACATTAACATAGCACTGAAAATAATATCTCGTTAATTGCTGGCGCAGCTGCGAAATACTTGGTGCAAATCTACATGCACGCCACAACTGTTTTACTGTACAACAATGAAAGACTGCAACTAAAAAGGAGATTCTCTCTACAATTATGCGCTAGCAGTAAACAAAAGCTACATTAATTTCACAAACTACAAGAAAAAATCAGAAGATTCCAGTGAGGTATCCTCGGCTAAGGGTCGACATATGAAACGTCCCCTTAGAAAAATTATACAGGACTGTGCTTAAACTGACACACAATAATTTTTTTAGCGCAACGCAATCTGACTTTCAGAAATCCCTACAAAGGAATGGCCCTGACTAACATTAACCTGTACCTTTCACAAATCACTTACCTCACCAAAAAATCTTCATTACTCCAACTACTGCAATACAGCGAGCGCCACTACTGCCAGCTAAATAAAAAAATTCTAACTACAGAAGGCACTAACTACAGATAGGCATAGTTAGCAAATGAAAGATTTTAGGAGAGAACAAACAATGTATTTACCTTAATAGTCGTAATATGTATAGCAGTTCATGACATCGAGTCTTACAAATTTCAAAACTGCGCCATTCTCTCTCCCCACATCCACCACTGCTGGCGGCTCACCTCCAACTGCGCAACGCTACGCGCTGTTCACATCCAGCTGCCGCTGCCCAACACTACAATGGCAGACAACAATGCAAACTAGCCACAGACTGCACGCAGCACAGCCAGTGATTTTCATACAGAGAGCGCTACGTGGCGGCGGCGTTACCAATATAAGAACCTAAACAACCTACTTACATAGCCTACTTACAAGTGCTATCCGACGAAAAGATCAACCTGATACAAACTGTGGGAAGTTTGTTTTACAACCTTCGTACCTGGATAAAGTGCTTTTCCTATTAGAGATATCTGTGAACGTTGCTGCATAAGGCGATTTAAGAAGAAACTAAATTCCTTCAGCTACGCCAATGTTTAAAGAAATCGTCTTAACGGCGCTAAATCGTGGTTTGTGAATCGTTTACCGTCCGTACTATGCCGCAATTCGCTGGTTGGAATGCAAAAAGCTTAGTGACAAATTTCACATGAGGAAAAGAGGGACGAAATGTCTCCCACTGGAAGGTCATGTTGGTTTATTTAAATGATTACAAAATCAGGTAAAACGAACAGTGAGGTTGTCAGTATAAGCATATTACTGTTGTCAGTACGATGTTCCACCGCCCAGGGCCTGTAACGATAAAGGGCCCTTTTAGGTCAGGCATGTTGTATACAGAAGTGGAAGAGAGAGAGAACCACTGAATTCTACAATCTGTATGCATTGCATACACACAGAAATTATTGTTACAGTGTACTAATGGAGCCCAATGAGTGAATTGCATATTTTCTGGTGAGAAATAGCACTAGGAAACAGTCTTCGCTACATTACGTTACTTAAACTGGTATCACTCTGGGCTAGAATTTATGGTCAGCGACTAAGTGTAAGGTCAGTGAGTCGGACGCGGGTTTTGCAACTGTGAAATACTTTCCTACATTATAGAAGCGAATATTAAATTTCAATTAATATTACGAAAACTTTGAACTTGGATAGCTTAGAATGAAAATCTTTCTGTTTATTGCAAAGGAATACAACTGATTTTCTAAAACATTCTCCGTCATACACAACTTGAAACAGGTCACGTCGACCGAATCATATGGAAGAACTGACAGCGACGTATATCGGAAGGCAGTAAGATCCCTTGGCTTTTGGTTTGGCAAGGCGCAAGTAAATGAAGAAAGGCAGCGCGTTTTTGTTATCAAGTAACGTCTTCATCAATTACTTTAGTTTTAATGTAATCTACGAGTAGTTGCTGATGTTTGATATTAACGTGAAAAGGATTCAGTAGACAGGGAAAGAACCTGTTCTTGGGCAACTACCTCTATAATCGTCAAAAGGCCTTAAATGAAATTCAAGCACATGTGTTCCAGCAGCGATATAAAGAAAATGATAGTAATAATGACGGTAATAATCGATTTATCCGGTAACTTAACACTTCGCACTGGATTTTCTTGAACTAAGAAATTTCCTGAATTAGTGAAAATTTCAAAATGGCTTCACATCGAGGCTATGATGCCTAGAAGAGCCTTTACATCCTGCTGACATGAGAATAGCATAATCTCCACGTCAGAAGCTTGCTTCTACTTAACCATTTAATAGACTCTTTCATTTTTTTCCGCCGTGACTAATTTTGCATGCTAAGAACATCATCCGTTACAGCACACTCCTGGGGCTGGTAAATGTGGCCACAATGGTCTGGTGGAACGAAATATCACAAGTGAAATCCGTGGGTTAAGGCATTTACTTTTAAGAGGCACAAACAGATTTACTTTACCTCTGGTAACCTCAAGGGAAAGACGTTATAATCCAGAATCCGCATTAAACATCACGTTCCTTCATTCCCAACTGGACAGAACCTGTTTGCTTTAGGAAATGACATTAGCGGAGGTCATTGTAAACAGAAATACTGTCGCCAGTAAACTTATTTACATTACAAAATTTTATTCAGTTTGATGAACCGATAGCCATTTAAAGGAACAGGGCTCTTATTTTACTTGTATTTGATTGAACTAGAGACGTTGAAAAATTCGGTGCTGGAGTGTGATTAGAATTCGTATTTCCGCTTTCGAGGATCTGAATCTCTCGGAACAGTATAGTTCAATCATTTCGTTCCTTTTTCCAAGACTGCAACCTTCTCTAGGTCTCCTCAAAAGGTGAGTATGTGGGTCCGATTCCTGATCCAGTACAAAAATATTCATAATTTCATTTCAAGCCCTATCACTTGCACACCGGCCTGCTAGTGAAAATTAACGTGTATTTTTAATGTCTATTCATGTGTTGCCAACTATTTCTGGTCAAACACGCACACGTCTTACTCTTGGTGAGTAAGCAACTGATACTTAAGCTATACTCGTGAACGACAAAGAAGAACGAAAGCTTGCGGTTCGATTGTCGCTCAGGCACAAAAATTAGTATCCTTATTTTAGATTCAAACACCTAGCAGCTGGTAAGAAAAACCTATACGGAACATTTGATTTTACTTAGTTAACAATCCGATTACGTGTTGGGTTCGTATCTCCATCACAAAACTTCACATCATGCACTTCATCTTTACGTGCACACACACTTTGTTACTTCAGAATGGAAGTATATTAGACATCTTTCGTGGTTAGTTAACAGGGTTCAAAGGGTCTTGACAGGAGTCCCAGGTTATTGCAAAAACTGTCGTCTTTTATTTTCAAGTTTAGATGTGGTTACTGATACTGGCGAAAATTTCGGTAATTCATGACTCTTTACAGGTAGTCAGCAATATGATTAGATTAGATTAGATTAATAGTTGTTACATAGATCATGAATACGACCTTTTGTAATGATATGGATGATGTCATTTTAATGAAAGATTTCTTTACATACCGGTTTTCAATTTCTTTACAACAATTTTTTACCCACTCCCTCATTCTTTTTTATCTTTATTTCTCTCTCTCTCTCTCTCTCTCTATTTCTCTCTCTCTCTCTCTCTCTCTCTCTCTCTCTCTGTCTCTCTCTCTCTCTCACACACATACACACACATTCTTTTCTTATTTTTATTTGTTTGATGCGCTTGACTATCGGCGAGGCACGAAAACTTATGTGAATGTGTTTCTTAGTTTTGAGTACAGTTACGAAAGAAATATAAAAACAACTATGAGAATTACTGATTTATGATGCTTAGTTTGCAGTCAGTTCTGAGTATTATTAGTAACTACGCTCCAGACCCTAAACCTGGTTACAGAAATGCGAATCAGACGCATTACGTATTCCAGGCCGTAGCAGCCGCGTCTTTGAGAGGCCAGCTATGGTCACTTCCCAGCCCGCTGTAGGATCACATTGGTTCGTCTTATTCCTGCTGGTACTGTAACTGAGGTTTGGCAACAAGGCAAGGTATATTTGGCTACTCTGTGATCGACGAGTTACTTCCTGGTGTGCACGGAATTAAGCCTCAAAGTTCACTTGATTTTTTCCTGCCATTTCCATTGAAATATCTGAGTTATTATCGCTTGAATTGTAACAAAAGATTGTAAATTTACGGTTTTCGGCCCAGGTAAGTCGTTGCATGTGGAAAGCGCAACTAAACTCGTCCTTTAAATAGCGGTTTACGAGTTCTAGCCACTATTGGCCTCTTAATAGGAATGCACAACACATACCTCTGCAGATTCCTCGACATCTCCACATATTGCACATAAATGGGTTCGAATGCTGGCCTGGCACTAAACTTCCCATTATGTATTATCAAGCTCTAGCATGAGAACACCTGTCTGCTATTGGATAATAATTTTGATTTTTAATGCATTTTCATTCATTGTCAACTCTAACGATATCTGATAGTTTTGACTCCCAGTGATACACAGGACTGTTTGAGAGATCACTGTAAGTTCCGGGTTGGAGTCCTGGGAAGCAAAAAAATATTGCTTCGTCTCGTCATTTCAGTTAAAACATCTAGCTACTGCCGAGAAAATCCGATATGTCACAGTTGATTGTGCTACGATAACAATCCGATTAGGTTCTGGGTTCGAACCCCTGTTCAACACAAACTTTACCTCACGGCATTTCAAGTAAGTTACCTGTGAAGAAGCAATATTTAACATCTCTCGTAGTTCGTTAACAGGGACAATAGATGCTGGGTAGGAATTCGCGTCTGTTAAAAATGTTTACGGTATGTAATTTAAAGTTGATATTTGCCAACTGATACTGCCTAAAATCGAGGTATATCACTCTCTGTATGCCTAGTCAGAAATGACTGTTAGATTCCGTCAGTCACAAAATATTAGTCTGCATGATCTGGGTTTGAATCCATATGCAGAACGAGACGGTTCGTCGTGTCATTTAAAGTTCATACATATTCTCTACCAGCTGCTCGTGAATAACTTAAATTTTTAATGTCATTTTGTGTTAAATAACAAGTACGGTATGTTACTTTGAGGAAGAAATCATGAATACGACGAACTTACTATGTGCATTACCTATCTGACGTAATAATGAGAGTGGTACATATCAGGTATGTCATTTATTCAATAAATGTGAGCTTACAAGCCTTAAGGACAGTCATATCTGTGATAAGGTGTTCCCTGATATTTATAGTATCGTGGTATTACTTTACATTTTGAGTTATTGCTTTACAGAGCCGAGTTTTCTAGGGGTGACTTGTAGGAGCCATTTTCAATAGTCAAACGACTGTACCAAGGAGGGATTAGAGGACCTGCTAGACAGCTGCTTTATGTGTATTGCATGCGTATCAGGCGAAATGCAATTCAGGTCGCTCGGATGCTTTTGAGCATGACTGTACATAGCAAGTGCTACTCACAACTCCCTCTCATATAAGAAAGCTAATTATCCACAGTAAGGGTAGACAGTTGTTACAAAACCTACTTCCTCTGCGTTACTCCTCTCCAACATGGCACTTGCTTAACCTGCACACTGCAACCCTATTTAAAATCGAACTAGTTGAGATGTGTGCACTATGCTTACTGTTTGTGAATCGCTTGATTGTTGCACCCCTTACTTCTGAGCTGGCAGAAACTGAAAGATTTCGGACTGTAAGTGCTTTGTGTCTGACCACTCCCACTAATAGTAATAATAGTAATAATAATAATATTGTGTACAGCACTGTAGTAGCCCTTATGTAGTTCTGCTGTGGCGTGCTTCAATTAATTTATTTATCTGTATCGAAGCGGGTAATGAAGGAATTTCTGGACTACTGCAGGTGCTGTCTATAATTTGGAGAGGATATGTTCTTGAGATATTTAGCATTTGTCATGCGTATGTCTCACTTTTATCGTCAGCGATCTACAGGACAAAGCGCCACATATGTGTAATGGGTGGAGTACGTGAGGAACCTGTAATCTCCAACGCGTTAATGCTACTAATTGAGAAAAATTAGTTATTTATAACTTATATAATCAATATTAGAGTCCTACAAAATTGTGAAATAGTAATGATCTTTTGACAATAATTTAGTTTTGTGACAGAAGCTGAACTGAATCGTTTAGGTTTTGCCCCTCAGAAAATTTCATTTTACATCCCAGGGAGTAATTACCACCTGGTTGAGACACACTGGTCCAAGTAATCTATGCCCTATCATTCTTGCTGTGTGACCAGCCCAGTTCTGCTTCGTGTTCTTTAGCGCTTGGACACTTTTAAGTGTTCGAAAATTTTCTTTATGATTTTTCCTTCGAATATTAACAGTTTTTCTTCGTCTTTGTTTCTAAATAACAATGATTAACATCCATACAATGTTGTCGATCTAATAGTTGATTGATACAAGCGAATTTACAAGTTGGTACTAAGTAAGTTTCTCCGTAAGGTACTGATATAACTAAGGCCTGTTTCATGCACTGTTGCTAGACGGAAATCGGTTTCTATACCAGTTCTATTGTTTGTTACTTAAAAGACTCGGTAAATACTTAAAGCGATCAACTGTCTTGAAAGTGAATCCACCTTCGGTCAAAGGAGCGCCACTTTGCATGGTTTTACAATGACTTTACATTATTTTGGTTATCTGAATGCTGAATATCTCGACTGCAGATTATCCATACGTTGTTCAGCGATGTGTGAGAAAATAAAAAAAGGAAAAAGAAGCCTGAAGTATTCCGTTATGATTCCAAAGAATATTTTCGTTTAGAATAGAAATACATGACTGTAAAGAGTAGATGAGGAGTCGTTGAATAGCGATGGTTGAGAACATGGATTTAAGCAAATGATATAGTGAGCAAAGTGTATTCGGAAGAGGAAAAGAGCAAGGCTATCGAGAAACCTGTCATCACACAACCGAGGCACTGAAATGAGTTGATCTCTTATTGGTGTATGCAAGACAAAATTATGTTGACTATAATAATGATAATCCAGACAATGAGACCATAATAGAAATTTTAGTTAAAACAAACCAAATCTGTGAAATTATTACGACTATAACTGGTTTTTTATGGGTTTAAGTAAATTTATATGGTGGTAACTAAGATTCACACATCACTCATGACCAGCTTACTACACCTCCTTCACGCATGGAAGGCTCGACGTGGCTCGATAGTTCACAACTGACTCCATGACTTAATACTGTGTGTCGCTAAACACTTGCAAGTGCATGAATATCTATGATTTCAACGCAATGGACAGTTCGCTAGATTTATTTATTTACTGAGATTTTCTCTGTACAAAGGTTTTTCTCCAACATAACAAATACCAGGAAATTATTACATATGTTACGTAAGATCTTAGTGTACCTCCTCAGGATGTCCCTCCAGGTGTTTCGATCTGGTATACCTTCTTCCTCTGCGCCAGCTCTTCCCATTGTTAACTGTACATTTTGTAGCCAGGTGGCCATAGGACGTGCTCTTCTCCTCTTTCCCCGCTGGTATTCTGGCTTCCTCCATTATTCTTAGATCCATGTACCACTGCAACTTCCTTCTATCCATCATGTCATGTATCCTCTCTCTTACATCCATTCTCTTTATTATTTCGTCGTTTCTTATTTCCTCTCTTCTAGGAATTCTTACTTATCTCCTACAGAAGTCCATTTCTACTGCTTGCAGTTTTTTTATGTGTTTCAGATTAGTAGTCCATGTCTAAACGGCATACATAATACTATCTAATATCGATTTATAAATGATTCTTTTGATTCGGTTTATTACATTTCTGCTCCATAAGATTGAGTCGAACATCTCCATGACCTTCCTTTCTCTGCTAATTCTTTTATTAATTTTTACCTCTGATTTTCCAGACACCTCTTAAATGAATACCAAAGTACTGACTTTCTTAATTCTTTATCCCTCTATGTATAAGTAATCTGGATCGTTAGTGAGTTATTCTGTATTCTGTTTTCCTATAGTTAATTTAATCCCATCGTATTTACGAGACCACGTTTAAGATTGATGTGCATACAGATTGTAAATCATGTTGGTGACATGCGGCAGCCTTATAACAGATCCTTGCTTGTTCTCAATTTCTGTGTATTACCAATTTTCACTTGCCATATGTTATCTTTACATACTTCTTGTATTTTAATTAAAAGATCTTTTATGGTCGTCGTAAGTAATGCTTTCCAAAGTTCTTTCGTCGGGACAGTATCATATGCTTTTTATAAATCTGTGAATATTAATCCCATGTTTTTATTTTATTTTTCCCTGTTTCTTTAAGATCTGTCGTAACGTGAAAATAATTATGGTCTACGTATGATCTACGAGCTATGATGCTACATTGTTATTCTTGAATTTTAAAATTTATTTCCAGCTTGTTTTTAATTCTTTTCTAAAAATTCTTATTAATCTATTTACAAAATAAATTTCTCGATAGTCCGAGCAGCCAATATGGAATTAATACAGGATGCCGCCTGGTGGCGTTGCGGGCAGGTTACGCAGTAACAGACGTACGTAAGCGGAGCAGACACGAACGTACGTGATCACTCTAGCAAAGATATGGGCTACAAATGGGGAAGTCCACTGAGATAAGCGACTTTGACAAAGGGAAGATTTTTATTATGGAGAGCCTGTGACGAGTATCTCGAAAACGGCGAGGCTGGTCGAATGTTCGCGTGCTACTGTTGTGAGCATCTACGGAAAAAGGTGGAAGGACAGTGTACTACCACCAGTGGTGTACACGTTCCGCTTTTAACCCGCCCACGCTTGCCCGGTGGCCAGGCGGGCAGGCCCCCGCGTATTGTCAACAGATCGGGCAGGCTGCTTCCCTCCCAGCCAAGCCAAGCAGAACCCAACCCAGGCAGGCTGCGGGAAACTTGCTTGCCTGCCCATATTACTGATGAGCTGCGCTACGCAGCCGTTTAGTCTGCGCGCATCATTGTCGTATTATGAACGTTAATTAAAAGTTTTTATTTTCCCTGAGCACCAAAAGACAAACGCCAACATTATATATATTAATTTCAGGTAAAAAAATATTGGGTTTTATTTGTACATTCTCCCTTTACGTGTATATTTTGGGCTTATTATCCATATAAAGGAAAATGAATTGCCAAATGTGTTGATAAGCGTAAAACTCGAGAACGGCTGGACCAATTTGGCTAATTATTTTTTGCTGTGTTCGTAATTCTGCGTTTTCATTGTGTCCGTGTGTTTGTATTGCATACAATCTTGATGAAATTTTGCATATTATACCTTGGAACCAAGAGGAAGGCCACAGCCTACATAAAATTTCGTATGGTGCATGGTACAGGTTACTTTACCCCAACGGAATTCGACAAATTTGACGTTTTTATTCCGATCTCGATGAAATTTGGCACACTTGATATTCAAAGCAGAATGAAGGGCGCTGTCTGCTTAAAATTATGAATGGTGCAAGGCGGAGGGTACTTTACTTACACAGTTCTACACCAACCTACGGTTTTATTCCGATCTTGAAGAAATTTTGCACACTTGAGCATCAAGAGGAACATCACTGTCTACATAATATTTCGGACAGTACATGGAATAGAGTACCTTACAAAAGTTTTTGACATCGGTCTCATGTCCTTAGCACGCATTTCGACCCTCTTTTCGGCCACTAAATCTCTGTCCTCTTTCAAGATATTTACGGAGTGAGGGAACTGCTTGTCAAATTGCACACATGTAGTAACATAGTCGAGATTCCCGAATAAGTACTTAAGAGCTTTTTACATAGTTTGCATTGAGACACACCTACCGATTTATTTGAAGCGGCCTCACAAACACACGAAAACGTTTCCCATTCGGCACCTGTGCTCCGTTTCGTTACCAGCATGTATTCGCCAGTTGTCAATTTTTTTCAATCTCACTAAAGTTCGACCTATTCATTGTGCTGCCCCCCACCTTTGCGATAAATGAACTGCGGGCTAGCTGCCTGGCTACTCTAGTGACGGTAACTTGACAGCACAACCTGTTGTCAGGCGCAGCAAGCTGAGCGGGTCCCGTGAAGCTTGGCAGGCCTGCGGGAACCCAGGTAGCCCAGGCTTGCGGGAGCCCAAGTGGGCCGCATTACCCACTGTGCCTCAGTACATGCGCACTCTTGTGTTTACGTCGCGGCAGGCTGACCTGCATGAACGGTTGCAGAGGATCTAGGGGCAAGCAGGCTGCAAGGGGAATTTGTACACCGCTAACTACCACTAGACGCTAAATGGTTGGACGCCCACGACTCTGAACAGAACGTGGAATTTGAGGGCTTGTCTGCTCGGTAAAGTAGGACTGATGGTGAGCAGCCCCATCTCTGCCGAAAGAGCTCAATGCTGGTGCAGGCACAGGTGTCTCGGAGCACACCGTTCATCGCATATTGTTGAGTATGGAGCGCCGCAGCACATCACCCCTACGTGTTAACGTGTTGTTGCAACGACACCCTCAGTTACGATTGTAGTGGGCACGGACCATCTGGATGCCACCGTCGATCAATGGAAACGTGCCGGGTCTTCGGGTGAATCACATTTTTGCTACACTGAGTCGCTGGTCTTCTACACAAACGCTGTCATCGAGGTAAACAGCGGTTCGAAACGTGCAGCGCGCCGCGGACGCAGGCTGGTGACAGCAGTATTATGCTATGGGAGACACTTTCCTGCGCTTACATGAGACCTGTGGTAGTAATCGAAGACACGTTGACAGCTGCGAACCTCCTACATCCCCTCACGCTTGATGTCTTTCCCGACGACGCTGTCATCTTACAGCAGTACAACTGTCTGTGTCTTCGAGACAGAACCGTGCTACAGTGGTTTGAGAAGTGCTATAGTGAACTCACGTTGTTGTCTCGGCGACCAAATTCGCCTTATGTAAAGCCTGTGGAACCCACCTGGGTCGGTATCGAGCACCACCACTGCGTTCGTAAATCAGCAGTCCGTTATTTACACGAATTACATGACCTGTGCTTAGACATTTAATACATACCTCCACAAAACTGCCAACAAACTATCTGATCCCTGATACGCAGAACCAGTGATGTATTTCATTCCAAAGACGGCAAACAAGCTATTAAGCAGGTGGTCATAATGTTTGGACTCATCACTGTATATCCTAGCTTCATTTCCTTGGGTACTGAATCTCCATTCAGCATTTTATTGAATAACCGTATCATTTGTTTCACAATTGTCCCACCATCATGTTTTAAGAACTCCAGATTGATACTGCCTGGTGCAGGTGATTTAACATTCTTCCCTGTTCTTAGTACCTTATTGACCCCACTTTCTAAAATTTGGATCTCCTTCCCTTCCTGTTCCTTTCTTTCCACTTTTCCTTCCCCCAGATATTCTTCTCTGCTCTCACTTAATAGTTTCCACAAATGTTGTTCCCGTCCTCTGGTGTCATCAGTTTAAGACTGGTTTTGGCTTTGTCTCTTGTCGAAGCCCTTTAATTCTCAACCCACTTCTTTCGTTCTCCCAGATCCTAGCGTGTCACAGGCATACTTTTGGATCTTTCTAAGACCTTTGCTACAGACGACCACAAGATTCTATTAAATAAATTGGAAGCACTATGAATAACAGGGGTAGCTAATGACTGGTTTCGATCATACATAGCAGGTGGTGTACAAAGAGGAGAGACAACATATACTTCAAATAGATCTAAACATTTAGTAAAACACTTACCAGACCCAAAATACTTTAAATAGAGGTTCCACAAGGTAGCATATTAAGACCAATACTACTACTGATATACAGCAATGACTTTCCCACTATTGTTACTCAAGGTGAAAAAATTCTCTTCGCTGATGACAGCAATATTATAGTCACTGGGAAACAAGAGAAGTCCTTGCAGAGAAAGCAAATGAAACTCTCAAGAAAGTTTACGATTCGTCAATAAGCAATAAAGTGACACTCAACATAAAGAAAACTAATGCTATGAATTTCAGTTTGAAGAGTGTAACCTCCCCACAAAATTTAAAATAAATAATATGAGTATGATTCTAATTTGGTGTAACCTCCCCACAAAATTTATTATTCATTTGTAACCTCCCTACAAAATTCATTTACATTTAATCTCCCCACAAAAATTCTTTCTGATTTAATCTAAGCTCAAAATTCATTCACATTTAGCGTAACCTCAAAACAGAAAAATTCCTAAACCTCTCAACAGTAAAAATTATAATTATGTCGTTCATTTATGATTTTTCAATAATTCACTGTGAATTTAACCTGGTAAATTTTGGACGACAGCAGTGCTGCGTTATGGCCCTGAAAGATCATTCTGAATAAAAAAAGGAAAAATTCTTACCTCAATGAAGTCGCCGGATATATCTGCTCTTACAATAAATTTTTCCGGCACAGCTCTGTGCAATGCTGGCCGACCTATCTGTCATTTATGAAAGGAAGCAACTGGTTTTTCTATTGCAATAATCGGGATGATCATGGATGGGATAAAATAGTAAATTCTTTAAATTGAAATGAATGGTTGTTAAAAGTTAATTTTTATGAGGAAGATTATTATTACGAGAGTTTTAAAACATTTACAAGCGACTTGAGATAACATTACTACATATGCGCGAGGCTGCTTTTTACCTTATACAATAATACTCAGGCTCTGGCATCGCTGCACTGCAACCGGGCCAGCCAACACGATACACCATACCAGACCAGAGCAGACTCCAGACTAGCCACAGCTTACTGCTACAGCTACACAGTTCCTACTGCAGTCAACACTGCTCTCTGGTCAGAGATTCTCTTATACCTTGCCTATTGCAGGCAGCGCATGAGCAATACATCGAAATTACATCTGCTTGGACCTCTTACATAACCCTCCACTGGGGGGGGGGGGGTGGGGGGGGGCAAAAATTTGGCAGCGATGGTGAGTCAATTGGACTTGCCATGAGCAACAAATTTTTCTAAAATCTACTTAATTAACTAAGTTTACAGACACAGAGTATATACATATATATAAGTGCAGAACATGAAATGAAATAGAGTGCACATGCACTGAGTACAGAACATATCAAGAAATGACAAAATGTATATGCAATGAGTACAAAACATATTAACAAATGACATAAAGTGCACAAGCACTGTATATATAAGAAATGACAAAATGAATACGCAATGAGTATAAAACATATTAACAAATGACATAAAGTGCACATGCACTGTCTATGTCTCTATCATTTTACAAGAACTAGGATACACAATGAGAACAAAACATATTAATAAATGACATAAAGTGCACATGGATTGAGTATATTTTTTTTACCATTTTATAAGAACTAGGAAAAGAAAGGGAAGGATTGCATCATGGTTGTAGCACAGTAGGTTGCACGTAGCTGCACTGAAAGTCCATATCTTTCTACAGGAGCACAACACCAAGTGAGACAATCTGAAGTTCTCTTCCCTGAAGTATTAATCAGTGTAGCCAAGACACTGAAATGTCGTATTAATATTCAATGTTATCGTTTTGGTAGTACATTAGGTACACCAAACAGTGGGACCATAATAACATCTCCATCATTCAAGGTGGTGGACAGCATGATGTGTCAACACCACACTCCTGCAGAATTGATACTTTTTCACCAACGTAGAACTAGTGCAAAATCCAAATATAGTACTCCATGATCATGAGAATAGACAGGACAAACGGATATTGCAGTAATTTCAGGTAATTAGGACAGAAGGTGAAGGACATTACATCTTATGTTAATCATCATTGAGGGTTACACTAGTTTATCAACCGATTTGAGTAATTGTTGGCACTCATTGCCTAGTTACTAAACATTTCTGTACTATGTATGGAGTATTACAGAACATTATTCATAAGTCATCTGATTACACTAAATATTGGCACTCATTGGCCAGTTACAAACCATATTTATGCATTGTTCAGAAGTCATCATTCAAAACAAGAGTTAATTAATGGCATAGCATTAACATAATTCATCTAGTTGTAGTAATCATTGGCACTCATTGGCCAGTTACAAACCATTTTTATGCATTATTCAGAAGTCATCATTCAAAACAGGAGCTAATGAGTGTAGCACCAAGCTACTGGTATTCATATATAATAGCATGTAAGTGACATAAGACAAATTTAAAATATAAGAAACAGTGGCATTCATTGGCCAATTACAAAGTATTCATATAGTTTTATAAAACATTATTCAGTATTATTCAGAAGTCATCATTAAAAATGAGAGTTAATTATTGGCATAGCATTTATAGAGTATAACAATAATATTATTTACAGAAATTATTGGCATTGCATTTATGCATTATTACAAAACATCATTCAGTATTACTCAGACCTCATCATTCAAGTGACATAAGACATATTTAAAATGTAACACACTGTATCTATTACTCAAGGTCTGTGGTCCAATAATACATAGATATAATACATCTGAGAAATTTGCATTATATTTAGTACTATAAATACCTCTTAAACTAGTAGCATTATTTGGGAATGGTAATAAATTTTTTTGTGCTAGCAATGCATTGCATTGGGATCGATAATTAATTGCTGGGGCATGAAAATATTTGCTTTTGACTTATTGCTGCAAATAACGATTAATAATGTCATTCGTCATGAGTGAGCTGTACCAAGGTTATGAAACAAGCAGAGAATTGTAAGTAGGCTGTTTAGGTTTTCTTATTGGTAACGCCACGTGGCGCTCTGTACGAAAATCACTGGCTGTGCTGTGTGCAGTCTGTGGCTAGTTTGCATTGTTGTCTGCCATTGTAGTGTTGGGCAGCGGCAGCTGGATGTGAACAGCGTGTAGCGTTGCACAGTTGGAGGTGAGCCGCCAGCAGTGGTGGATGTGGGGAGAGAGATGGCGGAATTTTGAAGTTTGTAATACTGGATATCATATATTATGACTATTAAGGTAAATACATTGTTTGTTCTCTATTAAAATCTTTCATTTGCTAACTATCCCTATCAGTAGTAGTGACTTCCGTAGTTTGAATCTTTTATTTAGCTGGCAGTAGTGGCGCTTGCTGTATTGCAGTAGTTCGAGTAACGAAGATTTTTGTGAGGTAAGTGATTTGTGAAAGGTATAGGTTAATGTTAGTCAGGGCCATTCTTTTGTAGGGAATTTTGAAAGTCAGATTGCGTTGCGCTAAAAATGTTGTATGTCAGTTTAAGCACAGTCGTGTATAGTCGTAAATATTTCCGTAAGGAAGTTAAGTGACCACCTGCACGTAATGCATCGTGGGCACCCAGCTGTGTCAGACGCCTGAAAAAAAAGCCATTATTGAGAGCCTTTTCAGAGGCACAGGTAAGAAAAAAGAAAGGGGAGGCCATTATCCTTGCTATTGACATTTCCTTGTTGAAAGCATCCCGTGGAGCTCGTAATTTATGATATTTACTAAAATGCCTAATGAAATGATGAGAAACATTTTACATCTATTGTCTTTGTAGTTGAGAGATTGCTCATTTTGTTTAATATCTGGTTTCCAGCTGTGTTGCAGCATTAGTTTTATAAAATAAACTTAGATGCATTTGCTAATGTGAACACTTTCTGTCAACAGATCTACTGTATTAAATAATTATTTTATGATCCACATTCTTCGAAAAAGGAGCTCTTGCAATGGAAAGAACAATAAAAAGGGACTAGTAACAGTAACTGCATACATAATATTCTTGTCAAGTACATGGTAATATTTTTTTACGATAAGTTGTTGTGGTGCACCACTTTAATTACATAGACATTAAGATGTGAATAGACATTTCCCTTATCTGCATTGTTGTCTTTAGTGTAATATTTTTTCTGCTTGAGCTATGTCATGTTTAGGTCTAAGTTACTGCTGTTTGCCAGGCATAGTGTTCCTGAAGTTGACTTTGTATTACTTTGTTAAGCTAGTTTTACTACTGATTTATTTTTCTTGTTGCTGCACATTGGCTCATATTAGTTGTAATGTTGTACTGCTTGGTAATTTAGATTTACTGTAGCTTGCTTTGCAATTTTCCATTTTTTTGTCATTGCTGTTTGTATTAATTGTTTTATGGTGCTGCATTGCCTTGTCCCTTCATATATATATCTGAGCTCAGTAGATTTCAGTTAGCTTAAGAGGGGGTAGACTATATAGGAAACTAACTATGATGAATTGGAAGAAATGCATTGAGAATATATAAGAAAATGGTTTGGCCAAAAAAGTAGTGTACAGTAGAGAAAAACTATTTTTGAAAGAGGATGTGAACAGAATACAGAAAGCAGGCTTAGATAGGACTTTTTGTGAATAATGATGAACGAAGGAAGATCTCCATGCAAAATACTGCAGTAAAACAAACCCTGTCCTTTCCTTTTGTGTTATCCCACTATGTGTTTGTGTACCCTTGTGTATTTGTTTTCTCCCTGTCTCTGTGTAGTTTCATAGAATTTTTTCTTCTTTTAATATTAAGCTATATTCACTATGATGAGGAATACGGTTCTCCTCAAATATAATTGGCATTAATAATATGTTATTTACCTTGTATATATGCTTAGACATTATTTATTCTGTTTTGTTTTAATGCTCATGTGTGAAGTTGATGTTTCAATAATTATTCTGATCTTTTATATATCTACTTATCTCATAATTCCTCTAACATTGATGTATAGGTTTATTTCTATTTTGTTGTAAAGCCTGTACTACAAATGTTATCTGTATTGTTATGTTTTTAATTATGTATTTTGTACCTTTGTAATTGAATTCTCATGTTATAATATTGTAATTTACACCAGTTCATAAATTAAGTAACGTGTAAGCATTCATTTCATTGCACACTTTCCTGTTGGTCATAGTATATGGACAATATGTGAGAAGTAGGGACTGTTAGTGTTTGCACGTGTGTTAATAATTCAGCAAGGGACTGGATAACAGCATTGCTGGTTCTAAGGACAATTCCAAAAACTTGGTGCGTGCACAAGTGGTGGTTATGGACTTGCTATATTATCTGCAAGACTCTTCAATGGTGATTGTGCACCTGCACAGTCACAACAAATGGCTGCTGGCAATCTCTACAAGGACTACAGTGGGTCTGCGTCTTTGATGACCCACCAATACCATTATTTCTACAAGGACTACAGTGGGTCAACACCTTTGCTGACTCACCAATACCATTATTTCTACAAGGACTGCAGTGGGTCTGCACCTCTGGTGGCCCACCAATACCACAATCTCTACGAGGACTACAGTGGGTCTGCACCTCTGGTGGCCCACCAATACCGTAATCTCTACCAGGACTACAGTGGGTCTGCTCTGTGATGACCTACCTACCAATATTCTTCAAAACGTCGAATGACTCTGCTGTGGGTTTGCTCTGTTGTGGCCCATTATCTGTCTGCATGTCGAGAGTCAGCACTGTCTTTCCGTTGGAAGGACAACACTACTTCTTCAAGACTGCATGGAAATCCACTACTTCCATGTACATTTTCTTTTATTGTTCAGACTTTGAGAAAAACACTGCAATTTTACTGTGATGAATGATCAGGACTGTCTTTATGGACTGTGAGAAAATTTTAGCTTTTGACCAACATTGTATTAATAAATGTGTGCATTTGATATCTTTCTTACTGTAATTATGAAAAAATTTTTCAAATCTGTATTGGCCAGTGCCCAAAACAATTTGTAAAATTTTTTGTGGGGAGCATGGGGGCTATGTAAGTAGGCTGTTTAGGTTTTCTTATTGGTAATGCCACGTGGCGCTCTGTACGAAAATCACTGGCTGTGCTGTGTGCAGTCTGTGGCTAGTTTGCATTGTTGTCTGCCATTGTAGTGTTGGGCAGCGGCAGCTGGATGTGAACAGTGCGTAGCGTTGCGCAGTTGGAGGTGAGCCGCCAGCAGTGGTGGATGTGGGGAGAGAGATGGCGGAGTTTTGAAGTTTGTAATACTGGATATCATATATTATGACTATTAAGGTAAATACATTGTTTGTTCTCTATTAAAATCTTTCATTTGCTAACTATCCCTATCAGTAGTTAGTGACTTCCGTAGTTTGAATCTTTTATTTAGCTGGCAGTAGTGGCGCTCGCTGTATTGCAGTAGTTCGAGTAACGAAGATTTTTGTGAGGTAAGTGATTTGTGAAAGGTATAGGTTAATGTTAGTCAGGGCCATTCTTTTGTAGGGAATTTTGAAAGTCAGATTGCGTTGCGCTAAAAATATTGTATGTCAGTTTAAGCACAGTCGTGTATAATTGTTGAAAGGGGATGTTTCAGTATATGTGATCACATTCATGAATGACACACAGAAATGGGTGAAAAAAATGCAAGTACTAGAACAGGTTTAATGACTAATAGCACATTAATTTCATGAGTAGCTGCTCCTAGAAAAAATACAAAATGGATTACTGAGCTGAAAGAAGAAACGCATATTATGCTGAAAAGTAGTGAACTTCGAATTAACAGGTAATGAATGAAACGTGTACTCAATATGTATGTAGTCTAGCTGTCCTTTCCAAAACATTCAGTCATTATACCATGCGACATAAGACATACTGTCAAAACGAATTGCAACAAATACTTAAATAACTACATAGCATTTCTTAACTAACAGTAAATATATAAACTTCATCATTATTCTCATCTGCAATGAAAAACTTAAAAGTGGTGCGTTAAGTGGCCATATAAAAGAAAAACTTCATTATTCATATTACCATATTCTTCATATAACTATTCATCATCATTTATTATCATCTGCAAAAAGACACTTCATTATTCATTATACATATTACCATTTACTTCATACAACTATTCATAGTATAGAGTTTCTTATTTCTAGCATATTTCATCACTAAAACTAAGATGTGTAGTTCTGTCTGACAGCCAGCATCAATCGCCTCGTATTCTGAAAGAAAAATAATTAGTTAAGACTGCTATCATACGATGCATATAGTATTTTCTTGTTAATGCTTGTTAATTGTGATCCATTTACTCTTCATGACGAGGTATTGCATTTTATTTTGTTCATGCCGAAGGTCTAATTCCCATTTCATAGTAATCCACTGTGGTTTGTTTAAGTTATTTCTTTTACACGTTATTGCTTTCTGAAACTGATGAATAGGGATTAATATCTTGCATTTAAATCATATACTCATTAAATAAAAACTTGTTTCTAGTGATATAATTAAGCATACAGCGTAGCATGACAGAAAACGTATTATGTAAAAAACATAGAGAGTGTTCAGGTGCAAAAATGTACACACAGTCTCATAATGCAGTAGCCAAAAGTGTATAAAAGTCAAGATATTGAGATATCATAAGGCAAAATGTCAAAGTCAACTGGTGTTTGTTATGTCTTAAAGATTTCGTAGTGCATACAAACAAAACAGGAAAACAATCATACATACTCGAAAAATGGAAAATGTGCACGGTCTGATATATAACGACAAGAAAAGCGACCTGCTAACCTTACCTTGCCAGGCACTTGCCAAGAAAAAATATGATAATAATCAGTAAGTAATCACATAGATAGAATTGCATAATTGGTCATAAAATATGTAAGTTTTTCTGGAAAAATGTGCACGGTCTGATGTGTAACGACAAGAAAAGCGACCTGCTAACCTTACCTTGCCGGGCACTTGCCAAGAAAAAATATAATAATCATCAGTAAGTGTTCATATAAATATTCCATAAATGGTCATATAAAAATCAGGAAATGGCATCACAGTGTGATAAATCATAAAGTATGTTCATTCAATAAAGGGTTTAATATTGGAGACATGGTGATTGCCTTTACTTTTTCTGGTTCTCAGAGTTTCGACGTGTACTACATTGGGGTGAGGAATGCTGCGAATTCGATATGGACCTGAGTATAGAAGCTCAAATTTACTGCATCTATTCTTTCCTCTGTTGGATAAATAGTGTGTACGTACTAATATCTTCTGTCCAATGTGAAAGTCACGGCGTGTACAAACCTGTTTTTGCTGTCTTCTCCGGCGCTCTGCGACACGTTTGATGTTGTTCAGCGCAAGGTCAATTATTTCATGGTGTCATAGTCGACGAGATGTAGGAAAGGATACTAATTCTTTAATTTTGTTAGGTGGTTCAACATTTTTCAATATAACAGTCGGAGATAGCATAGTAGATTCATTTGGTATCGAGTTAATTACATTCTGGAATGACAGTATGTGTGTATCCCAATCAATATGTTTTTTATGGCAGTATATTCTACATAGTTTACCAATTTCTTTCATTAGTCGTTCACAAGGGTTCGAAGAAGCGTGATACCTGGATATATAGATCGGAGAAATGTTTCTTGCTCGTAACATACGTGTCCATATAGCAGATCGAAATTGTGGTCCATTGTCGGAAATTACTTTCAATACATGCCCTACATGAAATAGAAAATGTTTTACAAATGCATTCGAAACAGATTTAGCAGTAGCTTTGCGTAACGGAGTGAAGGTAACAAATTTAGAAGTGAGTTCAACAGCGACAAAGATGTAACAAAAACCTCTAGTAGTTCTGGGAATCGGACCAAAAATGTCTACAGCGGCCATGTGTCTCAATTTAACAGGTACGATGGGATGTAACGGAGGAATATGTGAAGTCGTGTCTGACTTAGCTTTCTGGCAGATTTTACATGACGCTAAAACTCGTCGAATACGTTTCTCCATGTTGGTAAAATAACAGTTCTGTCTCAGTATAAGAAAACTTTTTCTGGCTCCATAATGTGCGTAACTTAAATGAGTATACCAAATTAATTTGTTAACAAGCTCGTCAGGAATGTATAGTAACCAGTTGTTGCTGTCAGGGTGGGAGCGGCGAAACAGAATGTTATTGCGTACAGTGTAATGGTTTCTAATGGTAACATTATTCCTATCTTGCCAAAGGTGTTTAAATTCTTTCCCGACGTTGTCTTTCTCTGCTCCTGCGCTATATCTCGTAATGACGACGAAATGAAATTTTCAAATGCAACTTGTTGAATATACATGACACTAAAATTCGCTTGGCAGAAGTTGATTCCGATGTCTTGGTGATTGTTGCTGAGAGAACGGGATAGTGCGTCTGCTACAACATTTTGTGTACCGGGAATGTGAACAATTGTAAAATTAAATTCCTGTAAATAAAGTTTCCATCTGCTTAACCTGTCATGTGTAAATTTTGCTGAAAGTAGAAACTGGATAGCTCTATGATAAAGTTCTGTGACAGAATAATTGCGTTCAGTAGGTGACAGAATGTGACTCGCAAAGGCGATGTTTTTAATTACTGTAGAACCATCTTCTTCAGTTTCCTGAAAAATGTGTACGCCTAAGGCGGTGTTAGAACTGTCAGTGGCAATGGAAAAACTTCTAGTAAGATCTGGATGTGATAAAAGTGGTGCATTCAACAAAGCTTGTTTCAGATTGACAAATTCAGATTGCGCTTGGCTATCCCAGGACCAAATAGTGTTTTTACCCGTCAATTGACATAATCTAGCGGTGTCTAAAGCAGAGTAATGAATAAATTTACTAAAAAAGTTAATTAAACCCAAAAAGCTGCGTAGTTGTTTCTTCGTCGTAGGAACAGTAATGTCACGTAAAGCTTGAAGTTTTTCCGGGTGAGGCGCAATACCTTCTGCTGAAATTACATGTCCAAGAAATTATATAGAAGTTTTGCCAAAGTGCGATTTACTGAGATTAACTGTGAGTCCTTGTGCACGAAAGGTTTGTAACAGTTGTTCAAGAATCAAATTGTGTTCAGACCAGTTAGCTTCTGCAATAAGAATGCGTCTACATACGTTGTGATTATGTCTTTTAATTCTGTCGGAAGTATAGTATTCAAACAGCGAATAAATGCTGCTGAAGAAATAGTTAAACCGAACGCTAGTTTTCAAAATTGATAACAGTCACCAAAACAGAGAAAAGCTGTGTACTTTTTGCAGTTCGGATGGAGCTGAATTTGCCAAAATCCAGATTTCAAATCTAACGTGGAATAAATAGCAGTACCATGAAATTTCTGTAGAAGTTCTTCTAGTGTTTGAGGGCGATCTGTTTCATTAATAATAATGTCATTGATGTGACGCGAATCAAGTACGAGGCGAAGTGAACCATCCTTTTTCTTAACAATATGGAACGGGTTTATGTACGGACTAACTGCCGGTTCAATAATTCCTTGGTCAAGCATAGCTTGCAATTCTTTCTTAACTTGTTCTCTGTGAATATACGGAATGGGATAATGTTTGGCTTTAAACGTGTCGTGCTGTTTAACTTGAAATTCATACATAAAACCGGACATAGTACCAGGGATGTTGTCAAAAAGTGGAGCTCGCTGTAAAAGAATTTTGCGTAGTTGCGTGCGTTCGTCGTCTGTATTTGCACTGCTCTGTTTAACTTTATCAGAAATCATTTGCATAACGTCATAGTCGGCTTCGTCTGGAGTATTATAGTTATGTACGTACGTATCTGTGAACAATGTCAGATGACAGTCTATGTTACGTGATGCAGAAATGACCTCTGTCCGATTAATTGTTTGTTCTTCTGCAGATAAAGAGTGCTGAAATTCTAATGCCAGTTGTACATTTTCATCCTTTAACATTAAATAGGAATTTTGAAAGTCAATAATTGCGGTGTTGTACCAGAAAATTCGTACCTAAAATAACGTCTGTTGTCAATAAGGGAAAAATCCAAAAATTTGAGTGAAACGTATGACCTGAAATACAAAACGATAAGTGTGTCTGTAATTTTACGTCTACTCCTTTACCAGATACTGCTCCTTTTACTCTAATTTTGCCTAATGGTAATGTCGGATAGGTATTCTCTTTGTTACATTCGTTGAAAGTTTCCTCATTTATAACTGACATAGGTGATCCAGAATCGATTACTGCTGAAAATTTGGATGATCCAATCTTAACTTCAATGACAGGGTATGAAATGGTTTTTTGAATAGCTGGTTTTTCCTGCAAAAGAATGTCTCGGATGTCGTCAAAAGTAATAACATTTTCGTGAACAAGATTCTGTGTGTCAAAAGTATTGCTTGCGTTGCTGGAAGATGCAACCTGTACTGTATCTAGTCAAATTCTATCTGACGTGCTATTATTTGCGGGAGGATGCTGTGGCATTTCGACTATTTGTACTGTTCTGTTATTTCGTCCTGACGCATTAGGTTCGGGATGATACGAACTGTCTGGTTCATTCATGATAATCTGTTGTTGCGGATGATTTTGCTGCTGGTAAGACCGACTGTTATTAAACGTACGCTGAAAATTGTGCTCATTACTTTTACGTCTGTCATGACAGTCATTTCTATACGGCGCGTTGCGGTATGAGTTGAAATGGTGTGTTTTCTGTACGTAGTTATTTCCTTGTTGCTGTGCGTTACTATTCGGCGGAGCCGACGCTATACGTGTAGGCGGCGAAACATTAAAGCTTGGTTGACCCTGCACATTACATTGTTGGTTAGGTATGCTAACCGGCTGGTTTTGATGCTGTTGTTGAGAAAAACCTCTATTGTTACCAAAATGTGGTTCCTGTTGCTGATAATTTTGACCATACTGATAATTAAAATTTTGTCTGTTATTAAAATTATGCTGGTAGTTGTCATTTCGCTAGTGTCTAACAAAAAATGTCACTTTCAGGTAAAACTCGTCATATCAGGTTTTCTTTACTCATTTCTAATCCTAGATAGATCGATAGTTGAAGAGCTGTTTTGGTAGATATAAAGGATAGTGGAAGAGAAGACAGCAGTGCAGAAAACTAAAGATGAAATAGCACTACTACGGCTCCGGGCCCTGTGCACGCTACGGCACATATTCATCGAAGTGTAATGAATCCCCTGAGGTCACTTACGCACTGCAAATAAATTTTAGTTTCTGCGTTACAGGCAATGCCGGTGAAAATTAAAAAACAAATTGTCGTATCCAGTCCAGTTCTAGTTTCTGTATTACAGGCCAAGCTGATGAAAGTGCGAAAGAAAGTTGTTGCATCCAGTCCAAGGGGTGAATCTGTGTTCTGTCATTTTTAAATACTTTAAATTTTCTCACGGATAGAAAGTGCTTGTAATAAAAATTATCGTCTCTGTATGTCTTAGCAGGTTCAGGATTGCATGAGAATCTGTTTGTCTGTGTCTCATCGGATTCTAAGTCGCGTGGTCTCTGTAAATTACCTAAATTATACTGGCTGTGTGAGTCTGACAAATGGCGTATGCTGTGATGTGTTAAAGGCTGAAATATTTTTCATCTCCGTCACTTCGTGCTGTAAAGTTGACAATTTTCTACGTAATGTATTATTGGACGAACCTATCTCACTGATTGTCTGCTGTAAATTTTGGAATTCGGGTGTTTGATTAAACGAAACTCGTGAAGTATCGTCTGATTTGGTGTCATTATTACTTTCCATAACGTCAATACGACTGGCCAATTCATCATATTTTTCAGCAGTACTTTTACCTGATCATCGTTTTTAGTATCACAAGCATTAATTTGTTTTTGTAATTTACGTGTGTTTTTGTTCAATTTTTTAACGTCTGCTTTGATGGCATCCGGATCCTGTATTACTTCCAACTTTTCAAGTCTGTTGGTCATTGTCTGAAAGTCTAATGTGTGTGTGTCTGTTTTTGTTTTAAGATCGGAGATTTCATCATGCAATTCGGTGTTCAACTGTTTGATTTCGCCTGATACTGTAGCAATATTGTTGTCTACGTATGTTTTTGCTTTCGTAAACAATTTACGCTTAGCTTGCTGTCTTTGTGCAGAAATTGTTTCCATGACATGTTGGTTCACTTTATTCTGTTCCTGTATAAATTTACTGTAACGCGTTTCACTGTTTTGTAGGTGGTGATTAAAACGTTCGTCAATTTGGCTGTTCTGTTGGTCAAATTTCGCGTCTACTTTCGCATCCAGTGTGCGTGAAAGTTCTGCTGACATTAATTTAAACTCGTCGCGTAACTGTGTTGCGTTTTCAGAGCATTGTTTAGCGAGTGCACTAATTTCATCTCTAAGTAATTTCGTTGTGGCTGCATGTGTATTACTTAATTCTTGTGCCACAGATCTAATTTCTTCACTACTGTTCCTAGCATAAGCCTTAATTTCCTCACGTAATTGTTCTTTAGTATGATGACATTGCGCGGCAACGGCTGTAATCTGTTCACTAAGTTGTTTGAAATTGTTGTCTTGTTTTTCATTAAGTTGTTGTTTGAGATTTTCATTATTTTCATTAATTTGTTGTTTGAGATTTTCATTAAGTTGTTTGTTCGATTCATTAAGGTTGTCGTATTTTTCATTCAACTGTTTGGTTTTGTTGTCTAGTTTTTCATTAAGTTGTTGCTTGAGATTTTCACTATTTTCATTAATTTGTAGCAATAATGCCATAACTTGATCCAAGCCAAAATTAGCGACCCTTTTCGCCGAGCTGTGTGGTGGTGTGTCTGCATTTGTCACGTTTTGTGTAACCATTTGGTCATTCTCTGATTCTTGAACAGGTTCGCCAGTTGGATGTGCATTGTTAGTCACTACCTCGGAATCAAATAAATCTGACGTACTTTGAGTACATTGTTCACCTTCGTGGGAAAAATTTATCTGTTCACTACGTAAATTTTGCAAATCGGGTGTGTCAAGCTGGGCAGCGTTCATTGTAACGGAACGTGCTGCGTCATCAATTGGTACATTTACTCTGGACATAATTGTATTTGTTTGCTCGTCATTAGGATCAAAATCAATACTAGTGATCGGCAGGTACTGATTATCTGTAATTAGGGGATTATCATTATAACACTGAGTGTCGCAAGTATTATCGGTCCAATTATTCGAGTCGGCTATTTCACTCATTGCACGTCGCGATGTACTGTTAACAGTTTTTCGCGGCATTTTTCACAAATCAAAATTAAACACAAAATGAAACAAAGACAAAGCGAAATGGAACAAACGCAATTACAACAAAGAGCAATAAATTGCCGATGATCTGTGAAAGAAAAAGTGACAAATTAGCAAATGCGTTGCGCCAGATGCAAACTACATTTAAGTAAATAAGCGCAGATATATGACTACTTCTCAGAGATTCACAAAGAAATACGATCCTGGCCGGTTGTCGCCAAGTGTAACCTCCCCACAAAATTTAAAATAAATAATATGAGTATGATTCTAATTTAGTGTAACCTCCCCACAAAATTTATTATTCATTTGTAACCTCCCTACAAAATTCATTTACATTTAATCTCTCCACAAAAATTCTTTCTGATTTAATCTTAGCTCAAAATTCATTCACATTTAGCGTAACCTCAAAACAGAAAAATTCCTAAACCTCTCAACAGTAAAAATTATAATTTTGTTGTTCACTTATGATTTTTCAATAATTCACTGTGAATTTAACCTGGTAAATTTTGGACGACAGCAGTGCTGCGTCATGGCCCTGAAAGATCATTCTGAATAAAAAAAGGAAAAATTCTTACCTCAATGAAGTCGCCGGATATATCTGCTCTTACAATAAATTTTTCCAGCACAGCTCTGTGCAATGATGGCCGACCTATCTGTCATTTATGAAAGGAAGCAACTGATTTTTCTATTGCAATAATCGGGATGATCATGGATGGGATAAAATAGTAAATTCTTTAAATTGAAATGAATGGTTGTTAAAAGTTACTTTTTATGAGGAAGATTATTATTACGAGAGTTTTAAAACATTTACAAGCGACTTGAGATAACATTACTACATATGCGCGAGGCTGCTTTTTACCTTATACAATAATGCTCAGGCTCCGGCATCGCTGCACCGCAACCGGGCCAGCCAACACGATACACCATACCAGACCAGAGCAGACTCCAGACTAGCCACAGTTTACTGCTACAGCTACACAGTTCCTACTGCAGTCAACACTGCTCTCTGGTCAGAGATTCTCTTATACCTTGCCTATTGCAGGCAGCGCATGAGCAATACATCGAAATTACATCTGCTCGGACCTCTTACAAGAGGTAAAATGACGATGTTAAATTAAATGTAGATGGTACCTCTATTGACTGTGTAACAAATGCAAAATTTCTAAGGTACTTGCAAACAGAATCTCATCAGCATGTTATGCCCTTAGAATCCCACCATCAGTGTATAACATGCAGTGTCTTTAAGTTACATACTATTCATATGTACACTCACTTCTTAGCTATGGCATTCTTTTTGGGGAACAAATGCAAAAAATATGAACACAATTTTCGAACTCGAGAAAAGAGCCATAGGAATAATAACCAAAAATAGTAGTCGAGCTCATTGTAAAGATCTGTTCAAAATAATGGGGATTTTAACCGCTTTGTGTGAATACATTTACCAGTCAGTAGTACACATAAAAAATAACACTGATAATTGCTGCACAAGCAGCTGTCCGTGACCATGGAACAAGAGTGTGCAATATATTACCAAAAGATATGAAAGAAATTGCAAAATACACTTATTTAAAAAAGCAGCTAAAAAGTACCTGTCCTGCAATACATTTTATACATTGAAGGATTACTTACATAAAACAGAGTAGGGGTTTGGTAAAAAAAATACAAATAAATAATAATAATGATTATACAACATCCAACGTTCCACATAACACCTTTACACTTTTTTCCTTCTTTTTTTCCTTTTCTCGAAAAACGTACCCCCAAGCTATGCATAGCACAATAGTAACACATCTTCCTCTTTCTGAGCTCAAGATCTCACTCTTTATAGAGGGATGCTGACCCAGTCTTTCGGGATAGCAAATGGGAAGTTGCGGTACAGAAAATGTCCCAGAGATCACCAGTGTGCGTGTGTGTGTGTGTGTGTGTATGTGTGTGTGTGTGTGTGTGTGTGTTTGTGCGTGTAGTGAGTGATCTGTTATGAAACAATGTGTGTACAGTGTGTGCAGTGACTGATAGTGAGATATGAGTGAACAATGTGGCATTACATTATTTAATAAGTTATTCTTAAAAAATGTACTGAATACCAGGAGCAAATCTAATGAATGTCTCTAATTAGAAGTTTGTAAATAGCTTGTTTTAAATTTCTATAAACTTGTAAATACTTTGACATGTCCTATATCCTTGTAAAAAGGGATCTGCAGATGAATAAAGATACTACTACTACTAGTAGCAGTAGTAGTTTGCTATTGACACTGGGACATGTACTTTCCCACGCTTCATTCCTCGCTATCCTCATGTTTTTCATCACTTCATTCTTGCCGGCCGGAGTGGCCGAGCGGTTCTAGGCCCTACAGTCTGGAACCGCGTGACCGCTACGGTCGCAGTTTCGAATCCTGCCTCGGGCATAGATGTGTGTGATGTCCTTAGGTTAGTTAGGTTTAAGTAGTTTGAACCATTTTTGAACTTCATTCTTCTTTTCCTTTGGGTTGTCTTGTGTTCTTGTTGCTTCCGATTTATTATTCAATCACTGACTGAATACGTTCCTCTTTTCCAAAACTGCCACCTCTGTCTCCTCTGATCATCACTCTGCTGTACAGCTCGGGTTGTTTCCAGTTATATTAATAACACTGGCCTTCATGTATTGGTATATTTCCTCTGTACTTCCTTCAAATGGTTCTTCCAATGACCTTTCCATTCTGGCAGCAAAGAATTTTCGTTTACTTTCCACTTGTAGGCTAAAATATTAAAGTGTAGATTTTGAGCTTCCTCAAAACAATTCGTTTTAGTATTGTTAGTATCACTCTTCACTGTCTTCCATGGCCAAAAGTTCTTCCTCTTTACTAGATAATGGTTTGATCCACACTCGGCTCCTCTGTAAGATCTAACATCCGCTGCCTTGAAGCTACTTGTCTGTCTAATGATAATATAATCTATTATAAACTGAAGAACCAAAGAACATCTGCCTAATATCGTGTAGGACCCGCGCTAGCGCGTACAAAACGACATGGCAGGGACTCGACTAATGTCTTAAGTAGTGCTGGAGGGAATTCACACCATGAATCCTGCAGCGCTGTCCGTAAATCCGTAAGAGTACGAGGGGGTGGAGAACTCGTTGCAAGGCATCACATATATGCTCAATACTGTTCATGTCTGAGGATTTGTGTGGCCAGCAGAAGTGTTTAAACTCATAAGAGTGTTCCTGGAGCCACTCTGTAGCAATTCTGGACGTGTGGGGTATCGCATTGCCCTGCTGGAATTGTCCAAGTCCGTCAGAATGCACAATGGACGTGAATGGATGCAGATGATCAGACTGGATGCTCATGTACATGTTACCTGTCACAGTCATATCTAGACGTACCAGCAGTTCCATATCACTCCAACTGCAACATGCCCCACACCATTAGAGAGCCAGATTGAACAGTCCCCTGCTAACATGTAGGGTGCCTGGATTCATGAGGTTGCTGTCTCCATACCCGTACACGTCCATCCGCTCGGTACAATTTGAAACGAGACTCGTTCGACCAGGCAACATGTTTACAGTCACCAACATTCCAATGTCGGCGTTGTCGCTCTCAGGAGAAGCGTAAAGCTTTATGTAATGCAGTCATCAAGGGTACACGAGTGGGCCTTCAGCTCCAAAAGCCCATATTTGTTGAATGGTTCACATGCTGACACTTGTTGACGGCCCAGCATTGAAATCTGCAGCAATTTGCAGAAGGGTTGCACTTCCGTCACATTGAACGATTCTCTCCAGTCGTTGTTGGTCCGATTCTTGCAGGATGTTTTTCCGGCCGCAGTGATTTCAGAGATCCGATAATTTAGTGTCTTTCTTATATTCACAGTACACACGTGAAATGGTCGTGAAACGTCCCCTTAGAAAAATTAATGAATTACTGTGCTGATAAACCCCTTACATTATTGATTTTCAAACAGCTGAGCAGAACTGAACGTACTCAGACATTTCGCTCTTTACCTATTCTGATCAACACTAAACTGACACACAATATTTTTAGCGCAACGCAATCTGACTTTCAATAATCCCTATAAAAGAATGGCCGTGACTAACACTAACCTATACCTTTCACAAATCACTTACCTCACAAAAATCTTCGTTACTCGAACTACTGCAATACAGCGAGTGCCACTATAGCCAGCTAAATAAAAGATTCAAACTACTGAAGGCACTATCTACTGATAGGCATAGTTAGCAAATGAAAGATTTTGATAGAGAACAAACAATGTATTTACCTTAGTAGTGTTCAAAAGTCATAATATATATAGCAGTTCATCTCATCCAGTCTTACAAATTTACTGTCTCTGATGGACACACGTCCAGATCATCCGCTCTGAAAACTCCGCCATTTCTCTCCCCACATCCACCATTGCTGGCGGCTCACCTCCAACTGCGCAACGCTACGCGCTGTTTACAGCCAACTGCCCAACACTACAATAGCATATATTCCAACAATGCAAACCAGCCACAGCCTTCACACAGCACAGTCAGTGATTTTCATATAGAGCGAGCGCTACGTGGCGTTACCAACATAAAAACTAAACAGCCTACTTACAGTCGTATGGGAAAATCCCCACTTCATCGATACCTCGGAGACGCTGCATCCCATCGCTCGTGTGCCGACCTTAACACCACGTTCAAACCCACTTTAATCTTGATAACTTGCCATTGCAGCAGCAATAACCGATTTAACAATTGCGCCGGACACTCGTGCGCCTCAGACTTCAAGAAGAATATAATAATTCCAATCCCAAAGAAAGCAGGTGTTGACAGATGTGAAAATTACCGAACAATCAGTTTAATAAGCCACAGCTGCAAAATACTAACACGAATTCTTTACAGACGAATGGAAAAACTAGTAGAAGCCGACCTCGGGGAAGATCAGTTTGGATTCCGTAGAAACACTGGAACACGTGAGGCAATACTGACCTTACGACTTATCTTAGAAGAAAGATTAAGGAAAGGCAAACCTACGTTTCTAGCATTTGTAGACTTAGAGAAAGCTTTTGACAATGTTGACTGGAATACTCTCTTTCAAATTCTAAAGGTGGCAGGGGTAAAATATAGGGAGCGAAAGGCTATTTACAATTTGTGCAGAAACCAGATGGCAGTTATAAGAGTCGAGGGACATGAAAGGGAAGCAGCGGTTGGGAAGGGAGTAAGACAGGGTTGTAGCCTCTCCCCGATGTTATTCAATCTGTATATTGAGCAAGCAGTAAGGGAAACAAAAGAAAAATTCGGAGCAGGTATTAAAATCCATGGAAAAGAAATAAAAACTTTGAGGTTCGCCGATGACATTGTAATTCTGTCAGAGACAGCAAAGGACTGGGAAGAGCAGTTGAACGGAATCGATGGTATCTTGAAGGGAGGATATAAGATGAACATCAACAAAAGCAAAACGAGGATAATGGAATGTAGTCGAATTAAGTCGGGTGATGCTGAGGGAATTAGATTAGGAAATGAGACACTTAAAGTAGTAAAGGAGTTTTGCTATTTGGGGAGCAAAATAACTGATGATGGTCGAAGTACAGAGGATATAAAATGTAGACTGGCAATGGCAAGGAAAGCGTTTCTGAAGAAGAGAAATTTGTTAACATCGAGTATAGATTTAAGTGTCAGGAAGTCACTTCTGAAAGTATTTGTATGGAGTGTAGCCATGTATGGAAGTGAAACATGGACGGTAAATAGTTTGGACAAGAAGAGAATAGAAGCTTTCGAAATGTGGTGCTACAGAAGAATGCTGAAGATTAGATGGGTAGATCACATAACTAATGAGGAAGTATTGAATAGGATTGGGGAGAAGAGAAGTTTGTGGCAACACTTGACTAGAAGAAGGGATCGGTTGGTAGGACATGTTCTGAGGCATCAAGGGATCACCAATTTAGTATTGGAGGGCAGCGTGGAGGGTAAAAATCGTAGGAGGAGACCAAGAGATGAATACACTAAGCAGATTCTGAAGGATGTAGGTTGCAGTAAGGTACTGGGAGATGAAGCTTGCACAAGATAGAGTAGCATGGAGAGCTGCATCAAACCAGTCTCAGGACTGAAGACCACAACAACAACTCGTTTTGTCTTATAGGCGTTGCCGACTGCAGCACCATATTCCGCTGTTAACGTCTCTCTGTATTTGAATACACATGCCTAAACACATTTCTTTTGCCCTTCAGTGTAGAATGAAGTTCTCCCTAGTATTCTGTTACCAAGAATATTGATGAATATCCTTGTGTTTAAATACGTGTTGATAATTTTCAGATCAAACTGTTTACAGATTTCAATCTGTAGTTCTGCACTGTCGTTATACACTGTCTCTCCATGTT
This sequence comes from Schistocerca cancellata, assembly GCF_023864275.1. Taxonomy (NCBI): domain Eukaryota; kingdom Metazoa; phylum Arthropoda; class Insecta; order Orthoptera; family Acrididae; genus Schistocerca; species Schistocerca cancellata. The sequence continues at coordinate 30,077,193 of NC_064631.1, read as the reverse complement.
TTCCCACTAACGTACATTAATCTCTAATGCCTATTCTTCCTTACATCTCTTCCATGATAATCAGTTCCTTCCTTTTTGGGATTTTTTCTATTACCTCCCTAAGGACTTTCCAATAGGTATCTTTTCCTGCTTTCTTGTATCATTTGTATGTGCATATACTCCAATAATTACAACTTCTCTGGCAAATAGTGATGTAAGGTGGCAGCATGAATGAATGTTAATTTCGCACCTTACATGAAATACGTTGTAACAAGCAGATGGATATGTCACCTGACATACTTTGGTGGTAGAGAACAGATTTGCCTATCAAAACGTGCCAAAAGGGATGACACTAGATTCGACGGTATTAACACACTGAACCCAAATCCTGCATGTCAATGAGCAAAAGGTGAAAAAAGCTGCTGGAAGAAACTTTTAAGTTTGGGGGCAGACGCGAGTTGCGCCGGCACGGCCCACATACAACAAAAGGCTTCTAACAGGGGTTGGTGACCAGCGGCCAGAGCGACAACAAACGGGCCAGACGATACATTGAAGGGAGCAGATAGTGGTCCAGCACTGCTTGCGATGGAGAAATGCTTTAGAAAACTGTGCTGGGGGATTTCCAGATAGATACTAACACGCCGGCCAGTGTGGCCGAGCGGTTCTAGGCACTTCAATCCGGAACCGCGCGACTGCTATGGTCCCAGGTTCGAATCCTGCCTCGGGCATGGATGTGTGTTAGTTAGGTTTAAGTAGTTCTAAGTCTAGGGGACTGATGACCTCAGATGTTAAGTCCCATAGTGCCCAAAGCCATTTGATACAAAGAGGCCACAGATGCAGTTGATCACGTGAAAGGCCCATGGGCTCTCGTGATGTACGTGTGTAACTTTTAGGAGTCAGGAGCGGACACAAAATGTCCAGTTGGCTGAAATAACCTTGGAAGGAGTAAAAGGGGCGATATTTGGAAGCAGTTTAAAGGTAGGCTCTTTGCGATTGGCAGAGGTAGTTTCCACAAGATGAAAGGCACGCTCCCATTGGACTGAAAAAGCCGTGACGCGAAGTACGAGAGGATACAGATGGGGGACAGTTTATTACGAAAGACACAATACCGAAAACTTCGGGGACTCTCCCATGGACCAGCGCCAAGTGTAGAATGGGGCGCATCACGCTCTGTAGGACGCCTAAAGGGGAATTTTGTGTGAGCACAGCGTTCACTTTGGCTGACATTCAGCTAGAAACTAGCTGAAGAGTCGTTGAGCCACTTAGTTAATTGTTCTTGCGAGAACTGAGACGGCGTTGAAGTATACATGCTGCTCCATCTATGCGCATGTATCTCGCCATATTTTCCAGATTAAGGATGAGTGCATGTTTTCTCGCCTAACGAGAAACATAGGACAGTACAGCTGATAAAACCAGTAAAGATTTTGATTAGCTGTTGATAGGATTTTCAGAGGGTTAGAGCAGCCATGCAGCCAACAGCTCATCACAGCTAAAGGTAAATGCCGCTGGCAGAGGCGTAAAATTGTTATATCACCAGCTTGGGTCCACTGTGGACCTGAGCAGCCTTAAGTAATGCTTTGCGCATCTGATCACAAAAACTAACCATTTTCCATAGACTTGATTGGTATCCTAAATAGTACAGAACCTAGGGCCGGGAGCAGATGATTTGTCATAAGACTGATCACCTTAGACAAGGCTACACCATCTAGAACTAAGAGAAATCATGTAGAGAATCTTCTATTTAAATTTCATATTGTTGTGTTCAGTGTTATTTTGACAAATTTCCTGAAATTGTCATGTCACAATCTATCTAATCCCGTATGCTTCTTTGACAACCATACAGAAATGAAACACGTTGTGTACAGCTAAACACCAATGTGCTCTGTCATAGAATAAGGATCCACTCCTAACCCCAAAAACTTTTTTCTAGTGACACTAACGCACTCACAGGGTGTTTTTACTGATGTCCGACGAATGTGAAAAGAGTAGGAGGTATTCCATGACTTTTGTCACCTTAGTGCATGCATCAAGCGTTGCAAATTGTCAGAACGGAGTCATATTCCGGGTCTCCTGTGGAGGCAATTCTACATGGTACATAAAACAGGTGGATCACAAGTTTGGACTGCAGTCGAGCGGCAACTGGAACCATATACCACAGTTGAAGTACGTGGGACAGCACGATTCTTACGGACGAAATTCTAAATTTCACATACACTATGTAATCAAAAGTATCCGGACACCCGGATGAAAATGACTTACAAGTTCGTAGCGCCCTCCATTGGTAATGCTAGAATTGAATATTGGCCCACGCTTAGCCTTGATGATAGCTTCCACTCACGCAGGCATACGTTCAATCAGGCGCTGGCAGGTTTCTTGGGGAATGGCAGCCCATTCTTCACGGAGTGCTGCACTGAGGAGAGGTACCGACGTCTGCCGGTGAGGCACGAAGTCGGCGTTCCAAAACTTCCCAGAGGTATCCTATAGAATTGAGATCAGGACTGTGTGCATTCCAGCCCAGTACAGGGACGTTATTGTCGTGTAACCACTCCGCCATAGGCTGTGCATTATGAACATGTGCTCGATCGCGTTGAAAGATGCAATCGCCATCCCCGAATTGTTCTTCAACAGTGAGAAGAAAGAAGGTGCTTAAAGCATCAATGAAGGACTGTGCTATAATAGAGCCACACAAAACAGCAAGGAGTGCAAGTCCCCACCATGAAAGACACGACCACACCATAACACCACCACATTCGAATTTTAGTGTTGGCACTACACACGCTGGCATTCACCATACCCACAGCCTGCCATCGGATCGCCACATCGTGTACCGTTTTCCCACTGTTCAGTCGTCCAATGTTTACGCTCCTTACACCAAGCGAGGCATTGTTTGGCATTTACCGGCGTGATGTCTGGCTTATGAGCAGCAGCTTGACCATGAAATCCAAGTTTTCTCACCTCTCGCCTAATTCCCATAGTACTTGCAGTGAATCCAGATGCAGTTTGGACTTCCTGTGTGATGGTCTGGATATATGTGTGCCTATTACACATTACGACCCTCTTTAACTGTTGGCGGTCTCTGTCAGTGAACAGACAAGGTCGGCCTGTACGCTTTTGTGCTGTACATATTCCTTCACGTTTCCACTTTACTGTCACATCGAAAACAGTGGATCTAGGGATGTTTAAGAGCGTGGAACTCTCGCGTACAGACGTATAACACAAGCGACACTCAATCACCTGACCACGTTCGAAGTCCGTGAGTTCCTCGAAGCGCCCCATTTCGCTCTCACGATGTCGAACGACTACTGAGGTCCCTGATACGGAGTACTTGGCAATAGGTGGCAGCACGTTGCATGAAAAACGTATGTTTTTCGGATTTCCGGATACTTTTGATCACATAGCGTAGATTCGCAGTGAAATGGTGAGGGTTTACAGAGCAAATGCTACGTAGCGTCCAGGCGAAGTGAAATGGTAGCACCAGTTTGATCAAGATCGCACAGACATGGCTGATCATGACCGGAAAGGAAGGCCGCAGACAATCTCCAGACAATCGAGGAACTGATGAGCAGAACTCATAAATTTTCCAGCAATGTGGATTTTCACACAACGGTTATCAAACCGATCCGTGACGGAGGGGCTGATTTCTTTCGTCGAGGAACTGAACGATTTGTAGCATGGTCTGAATGTTGAAGACTACGCTGAGAAATAGTGTCGTGTGTCTGTGTGACTTTGAAGTGTAGTACAGTATTTCTGCAGAAGTTACATGGCCGGACATAATAATGTCTAACTTACTTTTTGAACTCTCCTCATACATATTCTGACAGATTTATCCGAATGTGCACATTACGAATGAAGCAAGACTAATAATGTGGTGTGCATACTGTAAGACCTTCGGTACACACACCATTAGATTATTTGACTTGTCGCTCTAACGAAGTAGGCGAGTGTCAGCAATATGTCTCGTGGTCTTATCGTGGCGTGTTTATCTTCTGCCGTTAGGTCAGACGATAGAAATGCCACTTGCACGCCTAGAGTAGCAGATTGACAGTGACCAACTTTAAACAGAACTTGATTAATTTTCACACACATTTATTAAAATAATAAAAATCATAGATATTACGTAACTTGATTCTGGATGCTGTTTACAATTGACAATCTGAAGTTCCTTTGGTCTTGGTATGTTAATCTTATTCTCACATATATCTCTGATACTTGACAAAAGTCTTTATACATTTATCTTCATGGCTATGTACAGGCGTACAGGCCGACCTTGTCTGTTCACTGACAGAATATGGTAATCTTATTAGGCGTAGACTGAAACTTGACTATAGACTGGTACAGACAAATGTAGAACTCGTACAGACTGGTACAGACTAGCGCAGACTGGTACAGACTGGTGCAGACAAATGCAGATTGACTAATCGGAGGTCAGTACACTCTTCATAATACCTCGCACGTTCAGGTATCACTGCGCGAGTGTGAAAAGGTTCTACGTTAGCAGAACTCTCATTGGCTGCGTTACATATTAATACGCGGATCGGCGGAAGCAGAATTTGGTCCGTCTCTATGGCAGCACCATCTCGTAATGCGGAGATGGACGAGCGCTGCGCCGGTGCTGTTGTGCTTAGCGGGGCGCGCTCTAGTGGGAAAGTTGTGTACGCGCTGACTACGCGGAACTATGTACACTACAAATAAAGAGCCTGAAAAATTAGAGTTGTAGCTAGAACGCTTTACCTTTAAGCAAACATCAATCGCAGTCAGCTAATGCCACGGGTTTCTTTCTTCGGTAGGCTGTGTTTGATCTCCTTCGAAACGAAGCTGGAAACTTTTCAGTATCAGGTGTGCCTCGTTTGCTTTCAGCCGCTGGTCTGAATTGAGAGACGCCGGGGAGCAGGGAGTGCTTGCCTTGCGGGAGAAAACATTGTGCCCTCGCGGCGGGCGACGACTTTTCTCCGTCGGCAACGTAACAACAAAGACCAGTTCCCCGACGTCGTTAACCTCTGTATGTGCCACATTTTCTCGCAGGCCGTTTGTGCGTAGTTCGCAGCGCGCACGCGCCGTTTGTTGCACAGTAAATTGAAAGAGTGTCTCTGAAAGGTGCGCCCCGAGCTCGGCGTGTTTTCCGCTCGCTCGCACACCTTCACGCTGCTCCAGGCAGGTGGCGGCAGAGGGAGGGAACTGAACTGCCACGTGCGCTCCTTTCATTAAACTCGCGCCTACTTGCGCAGCGCCGCCAGTAATTGTTCCGCTGGTAACTTCTTGCGCGCTGTAGACTGCCGCGAGGATACTTTGTCGTGACCCGCAGGCGTCGCAGACTGCGGAAGTTGGCAACGGATAGCGTTCTCATTCGTGGCTATTAAAAAAAAGTACGCCAAATACATTCTTGGTGAATTTTGTTTTCTGATTATTAGATCGCGGAACGATTCTTCTCCTAATGCTGGAGAAATCATCAGAGACCATAAAGACGCGGATAGGCTCAAACAAGGTCAGCATGTCTAACTGTTTATTTGTATACACGTACCGCTCATGTCATGTGGCGCCGGCCTACGTCTCTGGAAGTTGTCGGGGGGAAGAGCAGGCGTTGTTTGCTTTACGTAGCACTAAGGGCTTAACGTTATCTAATTTCAATATGTTCTCTTAAAGTAATTTTTGTGTTTCAGAATTTCTGTAGTCTCTCTGTAGTTCCTTGCGTAGTAATGATTCGATCTTGATAAAATCACACTGTCGGAGGAATTTGGTATTTCTCTGGTCCCAGTTCAGTGTTGCCCGGTCGAGAACTGCTCTTACGTTCCTCAAGCAGGGCGTTACGCTTGTCTTCCTACACTACTGGCCACTGAAATTGCTACACCAAGAAGAAATGCAGATGATAAATGGGTATTCATTGGACAAATGTATTATACTAGAACTGACATTGATTACATTTTCACGCAATTTGGGTGCATAGATCCTGAGAAATCAGTACCCAGTACTACCACCTCTGGCCGTAATAACAGCCTTGATACACCTGGGCATTGAGTCAAACAGAGCTTGGATGGCGTGTACAGGTACAGCTGCCCATGCAGCTTCAACACGATACCACAGTTCATCAAGAGTAATGACTGGCGTATTGTGACGAGCCAGTTGCTCGGCCACCATTATTGACCAGACGTTTTCAGTTGGTGAGAGGTCTGGAGAATGTGCTGGCCAAGGCAGCAGTCGAACATTTTCTGGATCCACAAAGGCCCGTACAGGACCTGCAACATGCGGTCGTGCATTATCCTGCTGAAATGTAGTGTTTCGCAAGGATCGAATGAAGAGTCGAGCCACCGGTCGTAACACATCTGAAATGTAACGTCCACTGTTCAAAGTGCCGTCAATGCGAACAAGAGGTGACCGAGACGTGTAACCAATGGCACCGCATACTATCACGCCAGGTGACACGCCAGTATGGCGATGACGAATACATGCTTCCAATGTGCGTTCACAGCGATGTCGGCAAACACGGATGCGATAGCCTACAATCCGACCTCTATCAAAGTCGGAACGTGATGGTACGCATTTCTCCTCCTTACACGAGGCATCAAAACAACGTTTCACCAGGCAACGCCGGTCAACTGCTGTTTGTGTATGAGAAAACGATTGGAAATTTCCTCATGTTAGCACGTTGTAGGTGTCACCACCGGCGCCAGCCTTGTGTGAATGCTCTGGAAAGCTAATCATTTGCATATCACAGCATCTTCTCCCTGTCGGTTAAATTTCGCGTCTTTAGTACGTCATCTTCGTGGTGTAGCAATTTTAATGGCCAGTAGTGTAGGTCCTACATATACCTGACCACATATGCAAGCGAGTTGGTATACTTCTGCCATAGCAAGTGGCGGGCATACATCCTTATTGTAGTCTTCTGTCCGAAAACTGGTTTGATGCAGCCCTCCATTCTACTCTATTCTGTGCAAGCCTCTTCATCTCCGAGTAATTACTACTACCTACATCATTCTGAACTCACTAACTATAGTCATCTCCCTCTACGATTTTTGCCCCACACATTTTCCTTCAGTACTAAACTGGTGATTCCTTAATGTCTCAGAAAGTGTCCCACCAACCGATCCCTTCTTCTAGTCAGGTTGTGCCACAAATTTCTTCTCTCCCCAATTATATTCAGTACCTCCTCAGTGGTTACGTGTTCTACCCATCTAATCTTCAGCACTCTTCTGTAGCTCCACATTTCAAAAGCTTCTATTCTCTTTTCGTCTAAACTGTTTACCGCACATGTTTCTTTTCCACACATGGCTACACTCCATATAAATAGTTTCAGAAAAGGCTTCCTGATACCTAATCTGCACTCAGTGTCAACAAATTTCTCTTCTTCAGAAACGCTTTTTTTGCCATTGCCAGTCTACATTTTACACACACCAAAAAAACGTTTAGCATCACCCCGGTTCACAGATCTCCTGAAACAGACGTTGACTGTCAATATTGTATCACAGACACAGTCCTTTTGACTGTTCAGAGACGACACTAGACCCGCACAAAGATGCAACCATGCATGAGCAGCGCCTGTTAGACGGATGGGATCCGACAGACGATCAGTTTCTTACATTCCACCAGGAAGGAAGTACACGGCTCCTGTTGTCTGTAATCCAACCGTGCCTACACGGTTCGATCGCGTCCGCGTTGTTACTTTGTGCCAGGAAGGGCTCTCAACAAGGGAAGTGTCCAGGCGTTTCGGAGTGAACCAAAGCGATGTTAGCCGGCCGTTGTGGCCACGCGGTTCTGAGCGCTTCAGTCCGGTACCGCGCGACTGCTACGGTCGCAGGTTCGAATCCTGCCTCGGGCATAGATGTGTGTGATGTCCTTAGGTTAGTTTGGTTTAATTCTAGGGGACTGATGACGTGAGATGTTAAGTCCCATAGTGCTCAGAGCCATTTGGGCCAAAGCGATGTTATTCGCACATGGAGGAGATACAGAGAGACAGGAGCTGTCGATGATATGCCTCGTGCAGGCCGCCCAAGGCCTACCACTGCAGTGGATGACCGCTACCTACGGATTATTGTGGCTCGGAGGAACCCTGACAGCAATAATAAATGCTTTTCCTGCAGCCACAGCACGTCGTGTTACGACTGAAACTGTGCGCAATAGGCTGCAAGATGCAGAACTTCACTCCCGACGTCCATGGGAAGGTCCATCTTTACAACCACGACACCATGCAGCTCGGTACATATGGTCCCAACAACATTCCGAATGGACCGCTCAGGATTGGCATCACGTTCCTTTCACCGATGAGTGTCGCCTGTGACTTCAACCAGACAATCGTCGGAGACGTGTTTGGGGACAACCCGGTAGGCTTAACGACTTAGACACACAGTCCAGCGAGTGCAGGAAGTTGGAGGTTCGCTGCTCTTTTGGCGTGGCATTATGTGCGCCGGTGGTAGTCATGGTAGGCGCCGTAACGGCTGCACGATACGTGAATGCCATCCTCCGACTGATAATGCAACCACATCGGCATTATATTAGCGAGACACCCATCTCCATGGACGACAATTCGCACCCCCATCGTGCACATCTTGTGAATGGCTTCCTTCAGGATAACGACATCGCTCGACTAGAGTGGCCAGCATGTTCTCCAAACATGAACCCTATCGAACATGACCGGGAAAGATTGAAAACGGCTGTTTATGGACGACTCGACGCACCAACCACTCTGAGGCATCCAGGCCGAATCGCCGTTGAGAAGTGGGACAATCTGGACCAACAGTGCCTTGATGAACTTGACGAATGCAGGCATGCATCAATGGAAGAGGACGTGCTACTGGGTATTAGAGGTACCGGTGTGTACAGCAATCTGGACCACCACCACTGGAGGTCTCGCTGTATGGTGGTACAATAAGCAATGTGTGGTTTTCATAAGCAATAAAAAAGGTGGAAATGATGTTTATGTTGATCTCTATTCCAATTTTCTGTACAGATTCTGGAACTCTCGGAACCGAGGTGACGCAAAACGTTTTTTGATGTGTGTATCCTCTCTACTTCGGCCATCATCAGTTATTTTGCTGCCCAAATAGCAAAACTCATCTACTACCTTAGGTGTCTCATTTCCTTATCTAATGCCCTCAGCATCAACAGATTTAATTGGATTACATTCCATCATCCTCGTTTTGCTTCTGTTGATGTTCTTCTTATATCCTCCATGGAAGACATTATCCATTCTGTTCAAGTGCTCTTCCGAGTCCACTGCTGTCTCTGATAGAATTACAATGTTATCGGCAAACCTCTTCTTCCTGGAGCTTAATTCCTACTCCAAATTTTTCTTTTATTTCCTTTTATTTATAGGTCCTTTCCATTGCCCAAATATTCTTGTTGGTTTAAATAAGCTCACTGGACAAAGTAGTTACCCCGAGAGACATCATTACAAGCATCACTTAACACCGAGTAATTTCGGCCCTGGAATTGATAACCACCCGGATTCGATTAGGAAGTGAGTCCGTAAGGTTGTGTATGTACAACCCATGCAGATTAAGTCATTCACTAAGGGTTTGATAGCGCAATTTCACCAAACTGCGGGGATGCTGTTGTCAGTATTTTACCCGCTGTTGCAACACGTCTCACAGGTTTTCTACGGGGTTGAAGCCAGATGATTTGCAGGCCATTCGAGATGTAATAAGGAGAGTAAGTGCTCAGAATACCAGTGACACATTCTTCCAACACGATAGACTCTGCTGTTATCGTCCTTATGCGCCCGTGTGAGTCGTGGCCTCCTGCGAGGAGACTGACTCAAAAACTTCATTTTATGCATTTCCCGTCGGAATGTTTTCTCGCTAACAGCTTGGGATGGATTTTCATTCACTGACTGCAGTAATTCGTGTCGGGTTTGGAAACGATTTTGATTGAAAATCCGTTAAACGCGACTCCGGTCCCATTTCGTCAGAATATTTTTCCGACCACAGTTCTGCTGATATACTTCACGGGTTTGCAGCCGGATCATGTCGTCGTCCAGACAATATTTCGGCGGACCAGCTGGCCGCCACCTTCAGGTGAATTAATGCTCGTGCACTGCCTCTCCGGAAACAGAATTCCAGCCACAACGACGGAAATCTTTGTACACCACAGACAGAGCACCGCGCGTGCGCGAGATGATGGCCAGCTAGTAGACACGCAGCGCGCCGGTGGGAGAAGACGACAGAAACGACAAATCGCAACAGCACTAGCTCTAAGAATCCAATGATCGAAAAGAAGGCCGTTGTTGTTTAATGTCGGACAAAATCGGATTCAATATGTTACTTAGAGTGAAACCTTTATCCCTGTTAATAACATGAAGGATATCAGCAGTTATTACGCCGGGAAAGTCTACGAAATCACAGTTCTGATGTCGCGCTTCGGGTGCACGTGTGTTACACCACTGCTTGTACACACTTTTAACAGTCCGCCTCGAAACAACATCTTCACTCGTGGTATGGCCGTGGACACGGCCAAACCAGGTTGCCCCTTTTTGTCACTCTACCGCTTCGTTGCTTTTGCCCATGTTTACGTATAACATCCACTTGAAACATGATCTACATGAGTGCATGGTGTCTGTTATTTCGGACCATCTTCTGTGCTACCATCTACAAGAATCTCAAAGTAGCGAGCAGGGAGGTTACGGAAGTTACTGCAGACAGGCAGCGCTGGGTGGAAATGAGGATCAGCCGAGGGGCGTGCCCAGATTTTCCGCGCAGGTGCACTAAACGCTGTGTCCGGGTGGCACAGTAGTTAACGAAACTGCCTAACAAGCAGGAGATCCTGGGTTCGAATCCCGCTAGGGCGCACACTTTTCACTCATCCCCGCTGATTCCGCACAAAGTCCCGAGGCAGCTGACAGCGATAATCGCTTCCTTCCTCCTCCCTTTCTTCCCCACCCACATTTAATTTAAATAATATGAAACATAAATGCGTCACTGATCACTTGCAATTTGTGCTTATGCTGATGTAGTAAATGCGGTTGAGCACGTGACTCGATCTCTGCGCCATCTATGTGTGCTCACTGGGTGACAAATTCTTTGTGCACTGAACTTACTGTAGCAACACTCTTGTCTTTGTAATATTTTTCTGATTCGATCTGTTATTGCTGATACGATTGGGAGGAAAACCTTTCCTTTAGTTGGTTCATTTTCTGTAGACGCTCCAGATCTTGTAGGGCATAGGACAGTTGGACCACTTTCCTTCTTCAGCAAAATATCTGTCTATTTTTACTTCTTTTTAATTTCTGGCAGCATGTTTATATAGAGCTTCATATAAACTTAAGTACAATACAGGATGGTCCATTGATAGTGACCGGGCCAAATATCTCACGAAATAAGCGCCAAACGAACAAACTGCAAAGAACGAAACTCGTCTAGCTTGAAGGGGGAAACCAGATGACGCTATGGTTGGCCCGCTAGATGGCGCTGCCATAGGTCAACGGATATAAACTGCGTTTTTTTTGTTTTTTTTTTTTTGAGTAGGAACCCCAATTTTATTACATATTCGTCTAGTACGTAAAGAAATAGAAATGTTTTAGTTGGACCACTTTTTTCGCTATGTGATGGATGGCGCTGTAATAGTCACAAACGTATAAGTACGTGGTATCACGTAACATTCCGTCAGTGCGGACGTATTTGTTTCGTGATACATTACACGTGTTAAAATGGACCGTTTACCAATTGCGAAAAAGGTCGATATCGTGTTGATGTATGGCTATTGTGATCAAAATGCCCAACGGGCGAGTGCTACGTGGTATTTACAGGTAGTCACGCTGTAACAGCATGCGTTCTCAGAAATGATAAGTTCACAAAGGTACGTGTATCACATTGGAGCAACCGAAATAAAATGTTCAAACGTACCTACGTTCTGTATTTTAATTTAAGAACCAACCTGTTACCAACTGTTCGTCTAAAATTGTGAGCCAGATGTTTGTGACTACTACAGCGCCATCTATCACAAAGAGTAAAAACTGGTCCAATTAGAACATTCATATTTCTTTACGTACTAACGAATATGTAATGAAAATGGGGGTTCCCAGTTTAAAAAACACAGTTGATGTCCGTCTGAACTCTGGCAGCGCCATCTACGTGGCCAACCATAGCGCCATCTGGTTTCTCCCTTCAAGCTAGACAAGTTTCGTTCTTTGTAGTTTTTCCGTTTGACGCTTATTTCGTGAGATATTTGGCCCGGTCACGATCAATGGACCACCCTGTATATTATTGAGGCATTGCCACTTAAAATACAAGAGGTACGATAAAATGGAAATACACATAGGTGTGTGGAGGAGATGGGCCAGTGTTGTGGGAGACATGGACCATATAAAATGGCTATACATGGAAAAAATAGCCAATTAAAACTTCGTATTTTTGTTTGGAGTATGTTGTAATGAATACAGTACTATAGTAACAAATATTGTAGTCCAAAACAATTTGATCGATTAATTATAATCTTGATTGAACACTAGATTTTCTAATGAGCTTTTGTTGAAACAGTAGCCGGTCTCTCTTTCACCATAGCAGAGTTACTTTTATTACAAATGTTGACTATCGTGAAAAGGTGACGCACTGATTTCACTGTAATTTTTATTAGTTTCGTAATAGATTTCACCACAGCCGACACATTCATCCTCATCTCATTCATCAAAGTTATTTTCGTAATCTTGTGCTGTTGTGCACCTGATGAAAAGGGTGAGTGAGCTATTTGCGATACTTTTCTTATTGAGCATCTTCAGTCTGTTTTTATCTTCACTCGTATTTCCTTTTGGTGATAATTTTGTGCCTTTTTTCAGTTTCTTTTCTTATCCTTCTTTTTTTTGCAGTTTCAGTATTTTCATTAGAGTTTAACCCTCTGGATACAGTTACTCCCTTCCTCTTAAACTTCATGGTTTTATCAATGATGGCTTAGGAGTAGTCAATTTTGATGTTGCAACTTTAAAATTTTTAGATTTAGCAGTAGTGGAGTCCGTAGTTATGTCAGTGAAGGGTTTTAACTTTCGCAGATAACTCTGCTCTCTTGGTGCGTTTGGAGTCAATGGACCTTTTGATGAGCTTTGAAGTGGTTAGTTGGCCTACATACGATAATCTGCCCTTCCATTTGTGGGCACAGTCATATCTTCTGACAAATAAGTGTAGTGTGCGGCTGTGGCCATCTTCATCGGATTATTGTGCGTGCCTTAAAGATAAATTTAATTGAGATCCATACCTCTCACATACCTTTCCCAAATGACACCGACCCATCTCTCCCGATTTTCTGGGAGAGAAGGACCACCCCGACTTCTGTCTGTAGTCAGCGAACTCGGTGGCCATTTTAGACGAGATTCATGCCTATACATACGTCAAACTCTCAGTAAAAAATCTGCATCAATGTTGTGCAAACTAAGCCTTAATAGTAAAATATGTAACCAAACGATAAAACTTTTCGGGTTACGAGAACAGACAATGTGATTTTTCTCCAGAACTAACACGAAAATGACAGCAACATTTCTGTCACACATTTGTTTACAAAAGAGATTCCTTGCAAAGTAGCCGGAGCTGGACACCAGCAGCGCATTTCTGAAGAACGCCTGTGGGTCCTTTCACCCATTGATCCAACTCCCCTGGACTTACCTTAGTGCTTTATTTACACCGACGAGCCAAACCATTGTGACGACCTGTTTCATAGCGTCTTGTTACACTTTTCAAGCAGAATACAACAGAGATTTTTCTTGGCATGGATTCTGCAAGTCCTTGGACATGGGATTCCGGAAGTATGTGGCTCCAGACGTCTACGCACAGGTCAAGCAAGTGCGTACAGTTCAGTCTCATATGCGGACGAATATATCACTGTGAGTTCGCTATAACGCCCCTCAAACGACTGTACCAAGATTCTGACCCTTTAAGGGGGGGGTAGGACGTCAAACGGGCCGACTTGGAGCAGGAGAGGCACCACAGGACATTTTAATTTCCACTGCCTATACTTTAACAAATAAATTCATAAAACTTTGTCAGCATGACCAGGGAGGATTCAGAATTCACAATCATAGCAGTGGAAGTTCGAAAACTTAACGAAGTAGTTTTTTTTACATGTAAAATTTAATCATTTTTTTCACTTATTAATGGCAGCATTTGTTGCTATAGGTACACGTTTCTTCATAAGTACGAGAGATGTTTCGATGAATTTTGCACAGCATACAAACCATGCTTAAAGTTGTATGAAACTCTAGAATTTTCCAAATCTATTAAAAATTGTGGTAAAAATTGAGGTAATTAACTACAAAATTTGTTTTTTTTTTCTAAACATGAAGTTTAAAATGAAACAGATCATTCGTTTTTTCACACATTAAGTAAATTCTAGAGTTTCATACACCTGTAAGTATGGTATGTATGCTGTGCAAAATTCATCGAAGAATCTCTGTAACTTATGAAGAAAAGTGTACCTATAGCAACAAGTGCAGCCATTAGTAAGTGAAAAAATGATGAAATTTCACACGTAAAAAAAATTATTTTGTTATGTTTTCGAACTTCCACTGCAATGAGTGTGAATCCTGAATCCTTCCTGGTGGTGCTGACAAAGTTTTATGAATTTATTTGTAAAAGTATAGACACTGGAAATTAATATGTCCTGTGATGCCTCTCCTGCTCCAAGCCGGCCCGTTTGACGTCCTACCCCCCCCCCCCCCCCTTAACATGGATAATTATCCTGTTGGAAGATGTCATTGCCATAGAGGGAGACTTCAAGCATGAGCCGATGCTGGTGGTCCACAATATTGTTCACCGCTGCCATGATCGATTACCACCACAGATCCCATGGAAGCCCAAGTCAATGTACTCCGCAGCATAATTTTGTCCTCACTCGCCTGAAACTGTGGCGCGGTGCATGTTTCGTGCAGCCATTCGCCTGGTCGATGGCGTGTAAGGACCCAACCATCGAACTGGAGTAACAAGAAATGCGATTAGTTTTACAGGAAACACGTTTCTGTTGATTCACGGTGAAAACTCAGTGATGCTGTGCACACTGGAATCATAACTGACGTCCTTCTTTCAACACACGAATACATAGGGGTCACGTGTTGTGGAGCTCCGTGTTCAAAAATAGCCTTTGAGCGGTGTGCTCCGAAACACTCCTGCCTGTACCAGCATTCTACCCTGTGGTCAGATCTGCCACAGGTCGCTGCCTGCCCTGATTTACATGGAGGGGGAGGGGGGGGGGTGACCCTCCGACCTCTACGTTTTCCGATGAAGACATGGTCGTCCAATACCATACGGCCTATTCGTTATTTCACAATCCTTAAACCACTTTCCGTGAGAGCTCAGAACAGTAGTACGCCAACAGGTGACCAGCTTCGCCGTTTCAGAGATTCTCATTTCCAGCCGCAGCGCCAGAACAATGTTCCCTTTGAAACTTCCTGGCAGATCAAAACTGTGTGCCGGTTCGAGACTCGAACTCGGGATGTTTGCCTTTCGCGGGCAAGTGCTCTACCAACTGGGCTTCCCAAGCACGACTCGCGTTCCGTCGTCACTGCTTTACTTCTGCTAAGAAAAGGTTCGCAGAAGAGCTTCTGTAAAGTTTGGAAGGTAGGAGACGAGGTACTGGCAGAAGTAAAGCTGTGAGGACGGAACATGAGTCGTGCTTGGATAGCTCAGTTGGTAGAGCACTTGCCCGAGAAAGGCAAAGGTCCCGAGCTCGAGTCTCGGTCCGGCACACAGTATTAATCTGCCGGGAAGTTTCATATCAGCGCACACTCCGCTGCAGAGTGAAATCTCATTCTCGAATGTTCCCTTTGTGAAAACCGCTTATACCAATGGATTTCCTCATTTGAGGCTCTTATCTTCGCTATAATGACTACCCATTCGTCTCTCTTCGGCTTGCATTCTTTCCTTACTGAATCACGTGACTGCAATATCTCCAGGAGGCGTTCAACCTCGCGGGAGCAGTGGTGATAATGTTTTGGCTCATCAGTGTATCTCCTTGACAGAGTATCCGCTTCTTCTGAAAGTAGTTCTCAAATGATCGAGCTTTTCCTTGAAGCACTCAGGTTCATAGATTCCCTCAACCCGGTCCACCTCTTTCCTCCTTTGGGTGGTGATTGCAATTTTGTGTAGGTTTCCATCAGTGTTAGCGAATTTTGTGTAGGCTGTGTGCCCTAAACTTCCGTCAGGGTTTCTAAGTCTGAAACTGCCATCTGATTCTTTATAGTCTCTGATGATGTCTCCAGCATTAGGAGACGATACGTTAGGCACAGGTCAAGAAAATAAAATTCACCAAGGGCGCAAACAGCGGCAGTCAAGACCTGCACCGTATGGCCAAATGTTTTCTTCAGCTCGAGGAAATCCGATCTACAGCCAATCTTTCTGTCCACTTTCCCCAATACAATGGCGACACCGCCTTCCCACGGATATACCTCACCGTCCAGAACTCCATCTCAAGGAGCTTTCCGTCATTACTACTAGTGATTCCTCAAAAAATCAACTCTTCAGTGACAAAGGCGATAATTACAGGACGAACCGCAGTTTCTGCACTCTGACTTATACCTCACCATCTACGACAGTTCTATTCAGTCAACTAACGCACTAAAATACCCCAGACTAGCCATTGACCGCAAAGTGTGGAAACCGCACCGTCTAACTGAAACACGTCGAATATCTGCACCGACTCGTTTCATAAACTCGCAAGCGCGGCAAACGCCAATCTTTTGTTTCGTTCCTAAGTACATTCTGGCAGGCTGCCCTGCCTGGTTGTGAGCGGCATTACCTCTGTGTAGCGGCGCGTGATATTTCTCATGGAACTCGAGGACTTTGCATTGCGAGAATTTCAGGTAGAGTGTGCCTGGTCTCCGGAAGGGGGCCCGCTGGGATTTAAGTTTTGTTACTGAGTGGACGCTGGTCTGTTGTTTCGTGATTCTGCTCACTTATTCAGGTGAGATCGCTCTATGCTCTCGGATTAAACCGACTTTCCATGCGGGTTTTGCTTACTTTTTTGATGAACTTATTAATTTGTTTCATATTGCTCATGGAATAACTTCTCGTATCGCGTTGTAATAGAGCATATATTTCTTTGCGCTATTTTTGGAATCCTGTGCCCATGTAGATAAAGATATCTGTTGTCTTTCTCACATCTGTGAGTCCTTGTTCCCCCTCTCTTAACTATCAGAAAACTTGTTATGTTGATCCCTTCATATCTTTGCTTGTGTATTAAATTCAGCATTTTGATATTTTAGTGTAACATTTG
Source organism: Schistocerca cancellata (assembly GCF_023864275.1). Taxonomy (NCBI): domain Eukaryota; kingdom Metazoa; phylum Arthropoda; class Insecta; order Orthoptera; family Acrididae; genus Schistocerca; species Schistocerca cancellata. The sequence goes on along the minus strand of NC_064631.1, from coordinate 30,060,039 downwards.
CGACTTTTGCATTCGTTCATTTAGGGCTGCAACCACATAATTTGAACTATAGATCGTTTCACGGAAGGTATCAGCGTTCATCTCTTCACTGTATTAAAATATTCCTTTATGTGAGCAAGAAGCCATGTGCCTTTTGTTACCCATGACCAGTAGTGGCTATCTCATGATTCTTTGTCTTATTCGGCTCTTTTACTGTACATAATGTACACGCCTTGTGTCGCCACGCGTTGTGCTGTATCTTTATAAATATCATCAGCTCCACTGTCAGTACTTTGTTGCAGTTTGTCGCTAGATGCAGTTTACACCGGCGGTCAGAGTATAGATCGGTCTTCCACGTAATTTCGTCGATATTTATTAGGATTTAACAATCCATTTTGTCGCATATTTAGATTTAGATTGTACTAATTGCGAAGCCATCTGCATTTCGCGGGTCTTATCCTTTAAGATGACGCCCATTACATGAGGCATTCATATACCTATGATGAATCTCGTACCGAGATTAATGAATCACTTTCCTTCGGAAACAAATCTACAAAACCAAAGTTGCACTTGCGAAAGTTTAACCTTTTGTCGCTAAAATGCTCCCAGTCAGATGGCATTCCATAGCGTTATGCCTGAAAAATAGCCATTGAACCAGTTTAAAGTTGCTTAAAAATTTCTGTTGGGAATTTACCTACAGCTAAAAGGACAATGGTTAGCTTTCATAAGCATCCAACAAAAAGCTCACAATAGACTGAAACTAGTAGAAGTAGCCCACTAAAAGGCCGAACAATGGTATTGGATCCCTCGACTGTACTCCAAAACAAAAAAGAATGCCTTAGTCCGAGCAGTCCCCTCTTATGTCTATTACTCGTACGTCACCTAATATCGGCTTCACCAAAATTTTTCCACTCCCTCCATAACCTTGAACGCCATTCATATCTACCTACCATCCAAATTAGTATTCTCTATGAACTTACTGCAAACTTGAAACCAATCACTGTATTGTTTCAGTGCTGATTACCATCCCTCGTACTGTGTTGCTCTTGTACCATCATATCACTACACTATTCCATATACACTCCCTCCACGTATTATCACAACGATACATTAACCCCCTGCTCCTACGCGACCATGTAATCTGCCCCAAGATTCTTTCAGCTTTAATAGAGCACTCTCTTTTCCTCCAAGTCATTTTATTTTAAACAAAACATTACAGTTAGCTATAAATTACCCACTTAATAATTTTAAAAACAAACTCAGCCAAAAGCGGGACTCATGACTGAAGACAAATCCACTCCAGTCAATGAGATTCTGGGCCGAGGACGTGTCTGCAGACATCCGAGACAGGTATTGGATACCAACCAGACTGTCGCACTGACCCTCCCTTTATCCATAGTGTAAGTGGACTCATCAGCCATGATTTACATATACGAGGGTTGCCCAGAAAGTAATGCACCTCCTTCTTTTCTCAGCCTAAAACAGTGCTACGAATGCGAAACGTTACGTATGTACACTACTCGCCATTAAAATAGCTACACCAAGAAGAAATGAAGATGATAAACGGGTATTCATTGGACAAATATATTATACTGGAACTGACATGTGATTACATTTTCACGCAATTTGGGTGCATAGATCCTGAGAAATCAGTACCCAGAACAACCACCTCTGGCCGTAATAACGGCCTTAATACGCCTGGGCATTGAGTCAAACAGAGCTTGGGTGGCGTGTACAGGTACAGCTGCCCATGCAGCTTCAACCCGTTACCACAGTTTATCAAGAGTAGTGACTGGCGTATTGTAACAAGCCAGTTGGTCGGCCACCATTGACCAGACGTTTTCAATTGGTGAGAGATCTGGAGAATGTGCTGGCCAGGGCAGCAGTCGAACATTTTCTGGATCCAGAAAGAGCCGTACAGGACCTGCAACATGCGGTCGTGCATTATCCTGCTGAAATGTAGGGTTTCGCAGGGATCGAATGAAGAGTCGAGCCACCGGTCGTAACACATCTCAAATGTAACGTCCACTGTTCAAAGTGCCGTCAATGCGAACAAGAGGTAACCGAGACGTGTAACCAATGGCACCCCTTACCATCACGCCGGGTGATACGCCATTAGGGCGATGACGAATACACGCTTCCAATGTGCGTTCACCGCGATGTCGCCAAACACGGATGCGACCAACATGATGCTGTAAACAGAACCTGGACATTTTGCCATTCGTGCGTCCAGGTTCGTCGATGAGTACACCATCGCAAGCGCTCCTGACGGTGATGCAGCGTCAAGGGTAACCGCAGCCACGGTCTCCGAGCTGATAGTCCATGCTGCTGCAAACGTCGTTGAACTGTTCGTGCAGATGGTTTTTGTCTTGCAAACATCGTCCTCTGTTGACTCAGGGATCGAGACGTGGCTGCACGATCCGTTACAGCCATGCGGATAAGATGCCTGTCATCTCGACTGCTAGTGATACGAGGCAGTTGGTATCCAGCGTGGCGTTCTGTATTACCCTCCTGAACCCACCGATTCCATATTCTTCTAACAGTCATTGGATATCGACCAACGCGAGCAGCAATGTCGCGATACGATAAACCGCAATCGCGATAGGCTACAATACGATCTTTATCAAAGTCGGAAACGTGATGGTACGCATTTCTCCTCCTTACACGGGCCATCACATCAACGTTTCAGCAGGCAACGCCGGTCAACAGCTGTTTGTGTATGAGAAATCGGTTGGAAACTTTCCTCACGTCAGCACGTTGTAGGTGTCGCCACCGGCGCCAACCTTGTGTGAATGGTCTGAAAAGCTAATCATTTGCATATCACAGCATCTTCTTGCTGTCGGTTAAATTTCGCGTCTGTAGCACGTCACCTTCGTGGTGTAGCAGTTTTAATGGCCAGTAGTGTATTATGTGAAGCCTCCTGAGTGAGTGCGCCAATGACTCCGGGGGGAATACTCACAGACGCTTGTGCAAAGTCTATGGGGCGTCTGCTGTCGACGGATGTACAGTTAATCGCTAGGCACGGAGGGTGAGGTCGTCAGAAGGAGGTTCGGCGGAGCTCCACGATTTGCAGCGGTCGGGGAGACCATCCACGGCTGTCACACCTGACACGTTGCAGCGAGATGATGATGTCATTCGCGAGGACAGACGCATTACGACTCGGCAGTGGGCGCTGCATCTGTCCCCCAGCAAAGGTAGTTCACACAGTGAAGCACTGGCTTCTCCACTGTGAAAAGGATTGGTACTGACAGGGCGTAAACGCCCTTGTTTTGCGCTGGAGGAAGCGCATAGAACGGGATGGACATTACGTGGTAAAATAGGGTGTGTAGATAAAACACCATTTTTTTCGTGTGCGTAATTCTCATTGTAATTCTGTCGGAGACAGCAAAGGACTTGGAAGAGTAGTTGAACGGAATGGATGGTGTCTTGAAGGGAGGATATAAGATGAACATCAACAAAAGCAAAACGAGGATAATGGAATGTAGTCGAATTAAGTCGGGTGATGCTGAGGGAATTAGATTAGGAAATGAGACACTTAAATTGGTTAAGGAGTTTTGCTATTTGGGGAGCAAAATAACTCATGATGGTCGAAGTAGAGAGGATATAAAATGTAGACTGGCAATGGCAAGGAAAGCGTTTCTGAAGAAGAGAAATTTGTTAACATCGAGTATAGATTTAAGTGTCAGGAAGTCATTTCTGAAAGTATTTGTATGGAGTGTAGCTGTGTATGGAAGTGAAACATGGACGGTAAATAGTTTGGACAAGAAGAGAATAGAAGCTTTCGAAATGTGGTGCTACAGAAGAATGCTGAAGATTAGATGGGTAGATCACATAACTAATGAGGAGGTACTGAATAGGATTGGGGAGAAGAGGAGTTAGTGCCACAACTTGACCAGAAGAAGGGATCGGTTGGTAGGACATATTCTGAGGCATCAAGGGATCACCAAGTTTGTATTGGAGGGCAGCGTGGAGGGTAAAAATCGTAGGGGGAGACCAAGAGATGAATACACTAAGAAGATTCAGAAGGATGTAGGTTGCAGTAGGTACTGGGAGATGAAGAAGCTTGCACAGGATAGAGTAGCATGGAGAGCTGCATCAAACCAGTCTCAGGACTGAAGACCACAACAACAACAACAATTCTCATTATGTTCAATAAAGAGTTGGTGAAGAAAAAAATAGTGTGGTGCATTATTATCAGTAACTGCAATAGTAAGAAGAACAAATTCATTAACATTTATGTAATACATAGGGGTAACAGAATTTTTGATTGCTCTGTATAATAATAAATATTAGACTTGTCTGTCTTATCATAATAGTCTCCATCTTGGGCAGTGTATAACTTTGCATTCTTATTGCTCATTTTTGCTACACCATCAGCAACATTTGCTGATATTATTTCCAAATAGTTCAGCGTTTGTTTATTTGGTCTTCTTACAATAATAAAAGTAATAGTTTCGGTCGGTGTCTTGTGCAAATAAACATACCCTACGTATATTTATTCACGTTCCTTTAATCACGAAGCACATTTGGCCAACAATGTCAGGTTTAACGACAATATGTTCCACGACAGCCAGGTCATACAAAAGCACTTCATTAAGTCGCGCACGTTAGTTAGGAATCGACGTGAAAAGCCGGGAAGCAAATTGCTTTCATTTTTAAGGTTATTTTTAGTCATGCCTTACATTGCTAATGTTCAGTTTAACATCCAGCTGCAGTCTGGAGTTTTACTGACCTACGAACGACCTCTACGAGAAAAAAATTACGAAATGAGAATAAATTTGAGCCAGAAAAAACATTGCATACAGCCAGCCGAAACGGTTCCTCTGTCAGAACGTTCCAGGTACAGGGACAAAGTACTGTATGGTTGTAGCTCGGAGCTGACCAAAATTTTTCGTCGCAAACTCTCGCTTCTATTCTACATACATGAAATGCAGGGGCAGACTTTTGCAGCCATAATTTCACACCTAAATTAATACGACATTAACACGCTCACGGTATTTCCATCTCGCTTAGCCGCCATCGCCGCTCTCTATTGCGCGGGACAGGCTCTTTGAGCAGATCTTTATTTGCGAAGAATTGTTAAACATTTCGGGCGTATAAATTTCAACTTGCACAAAAGCGTCGCCTTAATTAAACTCTTTGCGGCGAGAAAGAGAGGCGAAGAGGAGAGAGAGAAATGTTGGTGCAGTTGTCCAGCAGACGACGTATTCTTACGCGGCTTCCAAAAGTTTCTGAATCTTTTCTTGTTCGGTCTCCACAGGAAAAAAAAGAAAAAAAAGAGGCCCCCTGCTAATCCGTCTTTCTTTTCCATCTTAAATGCGAACTTTTTCTCTCTTTTCGCATGAGAGAAAATTGCGAGCGGGTAAAGGGACGAAGGGAGAGAACACGGCAAAAATTGTGTAAAGAAAAACCGCTGCTTTTCAAATACTTTTAGCAGTTTGTGGCGGAAGAGAGAAAGAGATCACGTTCTGACGATTAAAACGGGCACCGCCTCCGGGGTTCGTGCGCCTGTAACTTTCCCCTAACCGCGCCCACAATCTCAGTAACTCACCAGATAGAAAGCCTTAACGGTCGTGTGACCAGCGCGTATCAAATGTTAAAACGTCCCTTTTGTGCGGAGCACGAGCTCCATTCTGGTTCGTCAGTAGACCGCGAGATGTCAGGCGCGGCGCCTGTTCCCGACGGGGGAGGGAGATGGCAGCAGCAGCACAGCTGCTACATCATTAAAATCTTTGGCGGCGCCGTGCCGCGATTTCACACGCAGTTTGACAGCGTAACCTGGGGGTTAATGGGATGGATGTGCACAGCGAGAAGGGGGAAGGCGCCGAGCTGCTGCCCGCCGGCCCGTGAAATGTTCTGTAACTTGAGGCGAATTGTTTTGTGTCTTTGCTGTGCACTCTCGCGCTCAGAGATCAAAGAGAAGAGGCCGAGCAGATTGTGTTCCACCGAGTTTGACTGCCGGCGTGTTTGCTTCGCGCAACTGAGGACCGACGGCGGCGCCGGCAGGTGTAGAATCGGTTCCAGGGACGCGGTGAACTCCACGTGTCTGCTGCAGGCACTGCAGTGTAAAGTTGTTACGAACCTCTATAAATCGAATTTATCGATGAAACGAACTAGTTGTCGAGTCCTTCGAAAAAACGTCTATAAATAAAAAAAACTATGTGTTTTGGCGCACTCGATATGCCGCAGGGATTGTCACGACACAACACCCAACAAACGCTCTACAATTCGAAGTCGGCACCTGACTGAAACTCGAAAATTTGATTTGTTTCGTTAGTTGTTCAGCCAATTACTTAGTCATTCAATTCTTCGGGACACTTCTATGTTTTCTCAAAATGCACAATTTACTTCAGCATATAACACATTTTGAAAATGACTTCAAAGAAATAAAAGTGTTTTACTTGCACAAGAAAGAAGCTGGATATTGAGATAATGGAAAGTGCAGAGAAAAAAACAGAGAATGTAGAGAAAACCATCGTGGTCCTTTCATTTACGCTGGCGACAATCCTGTAGCAGAAATGTGGGAGCAAACGGAGTTGTAAAGGTGAGTACCTCAGTCCTGAAGAACGCTTAGTGATGCAGGAGACAAAACGTGTCTGTCGGAATCTACATGCGTAAACAACAGTCTGAGTAATTCGCTGTTAGTCTGGACACTGAAGGGTTCGACGGTAGCGGTGGATGTCTCACTAAGTTTGAAAAAAGACATAACTTCGTTTTTAAGAAGATTTGTGGAGAAACTGCGTGTGTTGATAACAGTTTCTGCAGCACTGAAAATTGAACGAAATTGTTTTTATATAATCTCTAGAAGTTGTATGTGCCATTCGTTTGAAACGGTTAATTAAATTAGAAAGTAATTGAGTAAGTGCAAATGTTGTTGTTGTTGTTGTTGTGGTCTTCAGTCCTGAGACTGGTTTGACGCAGCTCTCCATGCTACTCTATCCTGTGCAAGCTTCTTCATCTCCCAGTATCTACTGCAACCTACATCCTTCTGAATCTGCTTAGTGTATTCATCTCTTGGTCTCCCTCTACGATTTTTACCCTCCACACTGCCCTCCAATGCTAAATTTGTGATCCCTTGATGCCTCAACACATGTCCTACCAACCGAACCCTTCTTCTAGTCAAGTTGTGCCACAAACTTCTCTTCTCCCCAATCCTATTCAATACCTCCTCATTAGTTACGTGGTCTACCCACCTTATCTTCAGCATTCTTCTGTAGCACCACATTTCGAAAGCTTCTATTCTCTTCTTGTCCAAACTAGTTATCGTCCATGTTTCACTTCCATACATGGCTACACTCCATACAAATACTTTCAGAAACGACTTCCTGACACTTAAATCTATACTCGATGTTAACAAATTCCTCTTCTTGAGAAACGCTTTCATTGCCATTGCCAGTCTACATTTTATATCCTCTCTACTTCGACCATCATCGGTTATTTTACTCCCTAAATAGCAAAACTCCTTTACTACTTTAAGTGTCTCATTTCCTAATCTAATTCCCTCAGCATCACCCGACTTAATTCGACTACATTCCATTATCCTCGTTTTGCTTTTGTTGATGTTCATCTTATATCCTCCTTTCAAGACACCGTCCATTCCGTTCAACTGCTCTTCCAAGTCCTTTGCTGTCTCTGACAGAATTACAATGTCATCGGCGAACCTCAAAGTTTTTACTTCTTCTCCATGAATTTTAATACCTACTCCGAATTTTTCTTTTGTTTCCTTTACTGCTTGCTCAATATACAGATTGAATAACATCGGGGAGAGGCTACAACCCTGTCTTACTCCTTTCCCAACCACTGCTTCCCTTTTATGCCCCTCGACTCTTATAACTGCCATCTGGTTTCTGTACAAACTGTAAATAGCCTTTCGCTCCCTGTATTTTACCGCTGCCACCTTCAAAATTTGAAAGAGAGTATTCCAGTTAACATTGTCAAAAGCATTCTCTAAGTCTACAAATATAACATTTAAAAAAAATGATGTCTAGTTGTTACTTTCTGCTCCCTGTTGTTAAGAAAAAGGTGCCAATGGCCTAGCCGCAATGGTAACATCAGTTCTCGTCAGATCATCGAAGTGAAACGCTTTTGCGCTTGGCTAGCACTTGGATGGGCCACTGTGAGGGTCTGCCGAATGCTGTTGGCAAGCGGCAAGCTGTCAGACCTTGTAAGGCCAGTGGAGGAGCTACTTGACTGAGATGTAGCGACGCCAATCACGGAAACTGACAACGTCCGGGAGAGCGTTGTGCTGACCACATGCACCTCTGTGTCCGCATCCGGTGACCTCTAAGGGCAGAGGATGACACTGCGGCCGTTTGCTACCGTTGAGCCTTCATGGCCTGTCCAAACAGTGTTTCTTTTATTGTAAAGATAACAGGACCGAAATTCGAGTATTCTTCCTCCACTGAGACCCGAACGGAAACCGTTGCCGGGTCCCCATCTCAGAAAACAGTGTTTCAGAAGGAGCAAAGTAATTCACTGTCCCCAGATGTTTACGAGCTATACCATGCAGAAAATGATACACTGCCTTACTGTCCTTCCAGAATTTCGCAGGAGAAGATTTTTGGTTGATTACAGCCTAGTGACGTAAGGAGGCGAACTTCTGAGACTAAAACTTGGCTGTTTGCTGCTGCTGTGGTGGAGCTCTGCTCTTGCTGTATTGAAACTAATGTTTCATGAATGTTCCACAAACGATCTTCTGCAACAGCCGGTACCTACACTCGTGATTCTTCGACTTTGGCTAAATTTTGTGTTTGTTTCTTCTGAACAATAGCATTTAACGTGCTAACGTGAAACGTCCCCTTAGAACAATTATACACGACTGTGCTTAAACTGACACACAATATTTTTAGCGCAACGCAATCTGACTATCAAAAATCCCTACAAAAGAATGGCCCTGACTAACATTAAACTATACCTTTCACAAATCACTTACCTCACCAAAAATCTCCGTTACTCGAACTACTGCAATACAGCGAGCGCCACTACTGCCAGCTAAATAACAGATTCAAACTACGGAAGGCACTAACTACTAGTAGGCATAGTTAGCAAATGAAAGATTTTAATAGAGAACAAACATTGTATTTACCTTAATAGTCATAATATATACAGCAGTTCATAACATCCATTCTTACAAATATCAAAACTCCGCCATTTCTCTCCCCACATCCACCACTGCTGGCGGCTCACCTCCAACTGCGCAACGCTACGCGCTTTCACATCCAGCTGCCGCTGCCCAACACTACAATGGCAGACAACAATGCAAACTAGCCACAGACTGCACACAGCACAGCCAGTGATTTTCATACAGAGCGCTACGTAACGTTGCCAATAAGAAAACATAAACAGCCTACTTACAAACGGCAGTAGTCATTGACAAGGACCTTGAAAATGGAGTCGCTTGGTGCGGGGAACTTAGAAATGTGCACAACAGTATGGCTTTCTCATTGTTCTCAAGGCGTCTTTGGTATTGTTCTAGGAGACTCCCATTCAGATATTTATATTCTGGTTCAAATTCCAATGGCTCTGAGCACTATGGGACTTAACTTCTCAGGTCATCAGTCCCCTAGAACTTAGAGCTACTCAAACCTAACTAACCTAAGGACATCACACACATCCGAGTCAGGATTAGAACCTGCGATCGTAGCGGTCGCGTCGTTCCAGACTGAAGCGCCTAGAACCGCTCGGCCACATCGGCCGGCTTATATTCTGGTCTAGAAATATTTGTGGCCATTAGCTTTCCTAAGAACAAATAACAAACGGTATTACTTTACTTCCTGTTACGTAATTTTCACCACCGATTTCTTCTGTTAGTTTGTATAGTTTGCCCCTGGTAGCTAAGTGGTCAGCACGACGGAATGTCGTACCTAACGGCCCGAGTTCGATTCCCGGCTGGCTCCGAGATTTTCTCCGCTCAGGGACTGGGTATTGTGTTGTCCTTATCATCATCGTATCATCCCCATCGACACGCAAGTCGCCGAAGTGGCGTCACCTCGAAAGACTTGCACCAGTCTACCCGACGGGAGGCCCTAGCCACACGGCATTTACGTTTAGTTGGAATAAGGGCTACAAAAGTGTAATGGCTTCTTTTATAACTGAACTTACATAACCAGTGCGCATGCTTAGACTGTCAGGTTGCTTCATCAAAACAGTGCTCACAACATCTGACAAAGAAACAAGAAATTGAAGCATTAAGAGTCACTACTGTTAGATCGCTGATGTTGGCAACGATCAAAAACAGAAGACTTTGGTGACGAAATGTTCCGTTGGCGGCCATTGCTAGCAGACAATCGGGCGTATTTCCGTAATCAACCTATAGTCAGCAAATCAACACTAAAAGGCCCTAAACAAGAACAGATGGAAATTAATCGTTAGATTGATGAAATGCGTAAAATTAATTGATGTAAATGAAATATCGGTCTATCCATAAACGATAAAAAGAATAATCACAATTAATTTCAATTAATAACTCATTCCTCGGCGCCAGCAATGAAGGATGCGGTGGTGTCAATGTGTGCAATGTATTGAGAAAATTTGCATTTGGGATATTAACGTCTATGGTGCAAGGAAAACGGAAGCGTTATGTAAAATAATCGAATGAGTACAGAAGTGATGTCAATGTTCGACAAAATGTCTGACATGATTACTCCAGGTTGTGCAATTGATGCCAGTTTGGCAGGTTAGCAACTGGTGGAAAAAAGCAAAGTGGACAATAATCGTTTACGAGTCAAAACGACTAATTGTGGATTTCTTCTTTAATATGATCTTCTTCCTACAAAACTTCAGCATGAAAGGAGCGACGCACTCAACCAGAGCTCGCCGTCATGTTGCAGGTCAAACAGAGCACAGCACTGGTATGTTTTCCAAACCATCTCTTCAAACGTAGAAGAGGGATCACGACACATTATGAGCAGCGTTCAATAAGTAGGCCTAATACAACACATTTTTTTCCCGGCCAATTTCGATTGAAAAGATGGGCAATTTTTGTGGGACATCGTGAAATATTCCCACTTGAGCCCCTATAGTTTCATGAAGTTCCGACAGGGAGGGCTATAGGGCGCTATACCTAGTGTCTGTAGCAGAGGTGCTTTCCAAGCACTGCAAATGTTCACAGGTGCTCGCAGGATGCCTACGGCCACATGGGAATGAACAAAAGCACGGTGAGTCGTTGGACAAGGCGCCTGTCATCATCGTTACGTGGTCGAGCAGTCCTGTCCGATCTCCCTCGTGCCCTCCGGCCACACACGGCTGTGACTCCTAAAATGTTTGAACGTGTGGACACTCTCATTCGAGGTGATCTACGGATCACAAACACCTCTCTGCATAACCAGATCACGAAAGTCAGTGCACCTGAAAGCAGCTCACAAAACGTTATTGGGCTGTTCTTGCTCAGCCACCCTACAGCTCAGAGTTCGCACCTCCCGACTTAATACGATGTTTGGTACAATGAAGGATGCGCTCTGTAGTACACGGATGGTGACGAGGTTACTGCTGCAGCAAGACATTGGCTCCAACGTCGACCAGTAGAGTGGTGCCATGTAGGCATACAGGGCATCCCAGTAAGGTGTCGTAAAACCGTCTCACTGAATGGTGATTATGTTCAAAAATAGAATTTACAGCCAGAAGAGTGGGGAATAATATGGTGTACTGGAATCCTGAATAAAACCAACATAGTTGCAGAAAAAAATACGTTGCTTTACTTATTGAACGCCGCTTGTAAGACGAAGACTGTGCGATTCGTTGCTCAACAATAGATATTCCATGTTACAGATTCTATCGCTAACATTTCCTTTTACAGTCGCCGCGCGGAATGTCCGCGGGGTTACGGGGGTCACGGACTGCGCGGCCCCTTCCGCCGGAGGTTCGAGTCCTCTCTCGGGCATGGGTGTGTGTGTGTGTTGTCCTTAGCGTAAGTTAGTTTAAAGTAGTGTGTAAGTTTCGGGACCAATGACCTCAGCAGTTTGGTCCCTTCGGAATTCACACACATTTTAATTTTTTTTTTTTCCATTTTCAGTCAGATCACATCACACAAAAATAAAACTATTACGCACATGAAAATAACAAAATTGGCATTTTCAGGGTATAAACGTTAGTAAGAAGTTCTTATAAGACAAAGTAAACACACAAACGAGACGCAGTTAACCAACTATAATGGAATTACAGTAACAATTTCACATCACACAACAGCAGTTGTAGTACTGTTACGAACCGAGGTAATGCAGAAATGGGTGAGTAAAAATTTTCTGTGTCCCCACAGCCCAGCATTGCTCTAATATAGAGATGTGTAAAGACGTAAATAGCGGTTCTAGAAGCTACAGTCTGGAACAGCGCGACCGCTACGCTCGCAGGTTCGAATCCTGCCCCGGGCATAGATGTGTGTGATGTCCTTACGTTAGTTAAGTTTAAGTAGTTCTAAGTTCTAGGGGACATGACCTCAGCAGCTGAATCCCATGGTGCTCAGAGCCAAGACGTAAATATTTCGACATTGTTAGTCGTTCACCGACAGAGCGCTATTGACACTTCCGTGTGAAAGAAAGAATGAGCTCAGTGGAAAAGTAAAAGCCAAGTGCCCACCGAACTGCCTTCATTGCTTTCGTAACATTAAGTAAGTTGTACTTGATAGGACGCAATAAGACATACGGTACTGAAACAAACCCCTCGTAAAAAAAATTGGATCGATGTTGTCGTTAGAAATAACGTCACAAAGGTAAGCCTCTCCTCAGTTCAATAAATACGCCGACTAGCTAACCTAGTGACAGTCGATCAGCAGGATCGATGGCATCCATGTTGTTCACACTCGATTCTCTGATTACTGCATTGTATCTTGTGTGAGACTTTTCCAGTACTGTGACACTGCGCCAGTCATATTCTCGCTGCCTGGTGTAGTGTCAGCTGTTCTGTAACCGTGGATAACTGATGCCGGAGTCCAGAACTGAAGATGCCACTAACACCTTTCCAATTAAGGGCATGAGCTGCTGTGATGCTTTGGCGTCATAGGGATCTGATGGCGTACCAAACCAGCAGCCAGGATCAGCACACATCACATCAGACGTCATGGCACCTAGCACTGTGGTCCATCTCATGGGATAAAGTAGGCAGTGGTCAGAGAGGGACAGAGAACTCTCTGGTTGGCGTGTGAATCAATCACGTATGTAACATGACCAAGCCTCTTTCGCGACGGATCTACCGAATGGGAAGCGCCTACGAATCGGTGTGTGGGCAGCCCGCCAGACCTCGAAGCGCCGCCCTAGGCTAGAGCAATCTCCGGGCAGCCTGGAATCTGCCGTTCATGACAGCAGATTTCGCTATGGCCTATGCAGCAACCGGCCATTGGTGAGTAGTAAGTAATCCTGTTTTATTAGTGTCAAATGACACCCCACAGATCCTGAGGCTACATATTCTGTCAAAACGGTAGGAGTTTCCAGCCCAAGAGTGGGCAGGGCCGAAAATGGAAACTTGGAGTGAATTTGACCTTACTACACATAGAATTACGAAGTTTTTATTTTCAGAAGAAACATACCATTTTACGGGGGTATATCTTTTACACACACGGACATACGACGACAGGGTACATTTTATATTTACATCATGGATCAAAGTTTTCATTTACCTTTTACAAGTGTTCAATGTGCTCTCCAGCAGATGCACGACAAATATCCAGATACTACTCAGACTCATCCCTCACTTTTGTGAGCTTTTCCTGATTTGCTGAATCCTCTACTGCTGTTATACAACGCTGCAGACCACCCAAAGTTGGTGGAATGAGATGTGTACAGACGGAATCTTTCAGAAACACTCATAGAAATACGCATAAAAATATCATATCCTGGAAGACTAGGCGACCTTAGAGGTGAATGGTATCAATGGGACTCTGCTCCATCCTGCTAAAAAATGAAATAGTCGCCTTGTCCTCGCAATTATGAAAAAAGACAGATCTCCAACACATGTAAGGACGTTAATTGCACGACCGTTTTCCAGCAAAAAAGGACGGGTTCCACATAGCCGTATGCTCTGATGGTTCACTTTTACCGCAAAGCGCGCCAAAGAAATACACGAGAAATGTTTAATTCTCACCTGGCATGACGAGTAGACTGCTGTGGAATAGGTGCAAAACTCTGCTGGATGCGCCCTTCGTCTTGAACAAGCACACGGTGATGTTATTTGGGTTTCCCTAACATGAACAACCAGCGTCTTGAAACTGCTGGGGCCATCGTCGAATGCTTTGAGCGCTAACAGATGGAACGCCGTGCATCGACCAAAATCACGCCAAACAGTTCTAATTGCATTGCACCAGTGTAAAGGAAAAACGCAGAACATATCTTTTTTGCTGCGTTATGAGCGTATCAGCTCGACGCACATTGTATAACGAACGGGTTAGCGAGCTGGTTGATCCAGGGAGACTCGTACCATCAACAACATGGACCACCAACCTACAACGGGTGCCGAGGTAAACCTTTAGTTTCGATGTGTAAGTTAGAAGTGACACCAAGTTTCTGTCTTCATTCATATAGAACATACAGTCTTCTGAAATTGTATAAGTCTTCTTGAAACACCCAGCATAGGGATACGAATTCACGGTGGTAGCTTGTGCAAAATTTTACCGGTGTACCACAATACTTAGTTTCACTACGCAAGTTAATACTGTTGCTATTTTAGCTTTACCTAATGCACTAAGATATAGTATGTTGGCTATATGTTTTCCGCAACGTTTTTTTAGCAATACATTAATGTGTCCTAGACCTTTCACTCACCCTATATAGCACGCATCGCCGTTCCTGAATAACAAACATGGTAAGCAAAAATGCACATTGCAAACATCACACCCGCAAACACTTTCACACTAAATTTCCCTGTGTACTCGCAGTTTCTTTGATCGGTGCACTTGTCCACCGGACCACAGCACTGTCAGGTCAACTGCTCCTCAAAAATGCTTCATACTCCATACTCGCACAATACTGTACACGCAGTTTCAAATAAAAATACTGACTTGGTACCGTGTGCAATGTACTACTCACAGTGGCAGAAAGGATGGCGCCACATCTGGAAATGCACAGTTGAAAACAAGACAGCTGCACCCAATCTCTGACCATATTTCAGGACTCTGTACTAATTTCCAGTTATCGTGGAGAGAGAGATACAAAACATGTTTTCATCTATGTCATTTACAAACCAGCGTGCTTTCGAAAAGAAATGGTGTAATTTTAATGTGATTTCTGGTCCATATTCGAAGAGAAATGGCATAATATATACAGTGTGCTGTAGCACTGTCAGAGTGATTCATTTATGTATTTTATTGTACAAAAGATTGTATTGCGATACATGCATAGGAAATCCTGTAGGTAGTTGCCGAAGTGACTAGTTGGTGATGGGTGCAGTCATAGACCTGTGTTTAGCTGTGTGTTATGTGGATGATATTAATTAAGTCTGAGAGTTATCATGGTGTCCTATGCTTAGTTTAAGACGCTTTATTAATTTCTTTTTTCCTTTACGTGGAAACATACGAGGGCTGTTCAGAAAGTAAGCTCCGATTGATCGCGAAATGGAAACGACTATGATAATCCGATAAAGCTTTGCACAGATGTGTTGGGCAGTGTC
Source organism: Schistocerca cancellata (assembly GCF_023864275.1). Classification (NCBI taxonomy): domain Eukaryota; kingdom Metazoa; phylum Arthropoda; class Insecta; order Orthoptera; family Acrididae; genus Schistocerca; species Schistocerca cancellata. The sequence goes on along the minus strand of NC_064631.1, from coordinate 30,044,469 downwards.
TCTAGTACGACCCTAGATAGCATCACGTCACTCCTCTCATTTCTGAGCTCACAGTGATCGCGTAAAGTTGTCTAGAGAATAGCGTCTCCCGCCAAGTACGAGGACCTGGGGAGAAATTCCGCCTGAAGCTATACAGCCAACATTACATAACTGTCGTGCAGTTTCTTCTACAGGGCAATATTCTCAGCCGCATTCTGAAGGGGCAATGAAGATGCTCCTGCATCGTTTTCAATTGGAAATGTTTGACTACCCACAATACAGCCCGTAATTGACTCCCCCTGCGTTTCATTTCTGCTCACATGAACCGCTGGCTATGAATACAACATTTTGGCACAGAAAACGAGCTGTAGGCCAGCGTAGAGAATTGGCGGAAAGCACTGGCGGCTGTCTTTTATGATGAGGGTATTGGAAAGTTGGTACAACGCTACGACAAATGTCTTAGTCAGAACGGCAACTACGTAGAGAAGTAGCTGGATGGTGTAGCTAACTGTTAAAAATCAAACATTTCTAATTTTCACTGTGGTTCCCGGTTCCCATTTCGCGATCAATCGGAGCTTACTTTCTGAACAGCCCTCGTATATTGTACACTACTGGCCATTAAAATTGCTACACCAAGAGGCAATGCAGATGATAAACCGGTATTCATTCGACAAATATATTATACTAGAACTGATATGTGATTATATTTTCACGCAATTTGGGTGCATAGATCCTGACAAAACAGTACCCAGAACAACCACCTCTGGCCGTAATAACGGCCCTGTTACGCATGGGCATAGAGTCAAACAGAGCTTGGGTGGCGTGTACAGGTACAGCTGCCCATGCAGCTTCAACACTATACCACAGTTCATCAAGAGTAGTGACTGGCGTACTGTAACAAACCAATTGCTCGGCCACCATTGACAAGGAGTTTTCAGTTGCGGAGAGATCTGGAGAACGTGCTGGAAAGGGCAGCAGTCGAACATTTTCTGTATCCAGAAAGGCGAGTACAGGACCTGCAACATGCGGTCGCGCATTATCCTGCTGAAATGTAGTGTTTTGCAGGTATCGAATGAAGGGTGGAGCCACCGGTCGTAACACATCTCAAATGTAACGTCCACTGTTCAAAGTGCCGTCAATGCGAATGAGAGGTGACCGAGACGTGTAACCAATGGCACCCCATACCATCACGCCGGGTGATACGCCAGTATGGCGATGACGAATACACGCTTCCAACATGCGTTCACCGCGATGTCGCCAAACACGGATGCGACCATCATGATGCTGTAAACAGAACCTGGATTTATCCGAAAAAATGACGTTTTGCCATTCGTGCACCCAGGTTCGTCGTTGAGTACACCATCGCAGGCGCTCCTGACGGTGATGCAGCGTCAAGGGTAACCGCAGCCATGGTCTCCGAGCTGATAGTCCATGCAGCTGCAAACGTCGTCGAACTGTTCGTGCAGATGGTTGTTGTCTTGCAAACGTCCCCATCTGCTGACTCAGGGATCGAGACGTGGCTGCACGATCCGTTAAAGCCATGCGGATAAGATGCCTGTCATCTCGACTGTTAGTGATACGAGGCAGTTGGTATCCAGCGCGGCGCTCTGTATTACCCTCCTGAACCCACCGATTGCATATTCTTCTAACAGTCATTGGATCTCGACCAACGCGAGCAGCAATGTCGCGATACGATAAACCGCAATCGCGATAGGCTACAATCCGACCTTTATCAAAGTCGGAAACGTGATGGTACGCATTTCTCCTCCTTACACGAGGCATCACAACAACATTTCACCAGGCAACGCCGGTCGACTGCTGTTTTTGTATGAGAAATTGGTTGGAAACTTTCCTCATGTCAGCACGTTGTAGGTGTCGCCACCGGTGCCAACCTTGTGTGGATGGTCTGAATAGCTAATCATTTGCATATCACTGCATCTTCTTGCTGTCGGTTAAATTTCGCGCCTGTAGCACGTCATCTTCGTGGTGTAGCAATTTTAATGGCCAGTACTGTATTTATTATTCTTAATACGCGATTATATGTGCTGGGACGAGGTTGACTTCAATTCTATTTCATTAAAATCAGTTACACTGTGGTTCAAAAATCAAATGGCTCTGAGCACTGTGGGTCTTAACATCTGAGGTCTTCAGTTCCCTAGAACGTAGAACTGCTTAAACCTAACTAACCTAAGGACATCACACACATCGATGCCCGACGCAGGATTCGAACCTGCGACCGTAGCAGTCGTGCGGTTCCGGACTGAAGCCCCCAGAACCGCTCGGCCACCATGGACGTCAGTTACACTGTGCTGAAGTAATTTTGATTGTTAATCTGTTATTTGATACCCGTTTGCTAGAACTGTATTAGGCTGCAAATTAAGTTCTGTTTAGTTGTTTCCGTTCTGTTGTCAAGACGATTTTAATTTTAATGAACTAGTTGCTACATTGATTCTACCCCTGCACAACGCCAGCCCGAATCCCATTCCACACGGACACAGTAAGTTATTTAGTTAGTATACGATTAAAGAGAATCACATACATTTGTTGTATTTGCGCGATTTTTTCTCAGAGAAATATGGCTAAATTACGAGCATGCTTGGATTACAACGTGGTGAAGAAATTCTCCAACTCCACGTAAGTGTCTTCTTTAATTATCGGGTACCTTTATTGTTGCCATAGTTAGTTAAACTAAGTGACATGACTAAGGCAGTTCTCAGTAAGTACTGAAGCTTCAGTACATGCCAACATCTTGTACTTCTTTATACTGTAATTAATTAATTTTCTTTCAGTTTCAAAACCTTACTTTTTGAGCTGTGGGAGTTGTGCACCAGGAATACAATGTATCGAAATTTGGTGACATTATAACGATCTGTTTGGCCTGCAGATGTTGTATGTAAAGTAAGAATGGTAGAGAAAATGACCTGAACTCGAACCTACCCTCTGTTATTGGCTCAATTCTTTTTATGAAAATTACTACAAAAAATTCCTGAGATATAGTACCTAATTTTATCCGTGATTCATTGCTACGGAGTCGGACACAGGGGTGAGTTTGTACGGTAGTGCCATTTTCAGTGTTTCGGTAGTTATTTTTCCATGTGTATTTTGTGTATCTTACTACGTTTTTATTCTCGTGTTCCGTCAAGTAGAAAGAGTCCAGAAAGACGGCTTCTAACATCAACTGTGGTCGCCATATTCAGTATGAAAATTTTGACGTTAACCAAAAGCTCCGTTTTGTTTATCATATTTTTATTGTTGTCTGCTTTTAACGAAATTCCAGGCAAGCACACCATTACAAAATATTTATGTTCATTCATCTATATAATTCAGATTCCAAATGTGTATCCCAGCTTCAGTCACGGTATTTCAGTCTTTTTTCCGAGTATGTGATTTCCATCTATATTTTCCACGAAACCTGTTTCTGCATGTTGCTGCGCATGTTTCTCAGAATAATTATTGTTTAAATTTTTTATTAATTGAGTCTATGGTTCTGAATTGTATTTAGACCTAGAAGCCTTGTCACATCATTTTCTGAGGTACATGTCCCAGTTTACTCTGCAGTGTGACTCCAAAGTCGGTGGAAATTGAAGTATTCGCGTTTCTCTTGAGCATTGCGTTTATGATGCCCAGTTGGAGACGACAGTCAGTGCAAACGTTTCACTATGGTTTTGCCTTGGGACACTTAAGACTAAAAACAAAAAAGAGAGAAAAAGAGAAACAGAATGCGCGTGTTGTCTGAAAGAAAAGCGCACTATTGAAGGAGTCGTTTTATAACAGGGCCTATTTAGCTAACGTCCGCCCTCGTGGTCTCGCGGTAGCGTTCTCGCTTCCCGAGCACGGGGTCCCGGGTTCGATTCCCGGCGGGGTCAGGAATTTTTCCTGTCTCGAGATGACTGGGTGTTGTTGTGTCGTCTTCATCATCATCATTCATTTCCATTACGGTCGGAGGAAGGCAACGGCAAACCACCTCCATTAGGACCTTGCCTACTAAGGCGGTGCGGTTCTTCCGCATCGTTCCCCTACGCTCTGTAAAGAAGCATGGGACTTCATTTCCATTTCCACTTAGTTAACATTTTTCTTCGTCATGTCGAAAAAAAAAAAAAAGACGCACCACATTCAGTGCGGAGCTAAGCGCACCGGATACAAATTTTGTCATCCCCAGAAGACGTCACGCTAATTCCATGTAACACCACCTGTACCCTCGTTAACGAGTTTAATTGCCGGGGACGAGTATGCTCAAATTTCTTCGGGTATACCGTATCAGTGAAAGTGAAGAAGAATTACAGATTTTCTGAATGGAATGAACAGTCTAATGAGTGCAGAATATGGGCTCAGAGTAAATCGAAGTAAGTACTGACATGTTGGAGAAATAAGAACAAGGGGAAACTTAACACCAGAATTGGAGATTAGGAAAAAAAAAATGGCTCTGAGCACTATGGGACTCAACATCTTAGGTCATAAGTCCCCTAGAACTTAGAACTACTTAAACCTAACTAACCTAAGGACATCACACACATCCATGCCCGAGGCAGGATTCGAACCTGCGACCGTAGCAGTCCCGCGGTTCCGGACTGCAGCGCCAGAACCGCTAGACCACCGCGGCCGGCGGAGATTAGGAAGTAGACGAAGTTAAGGAATTCTGCTACCTAGGCAGCGAAATAACCCATGATGGTCGGAGGAAGGACATAAAAAGCAGATTAGCACTGGTAGAAATGGTACTTCTGGCAATTTTGATTTGAAGACGAAAGTTATAAGAATGTATGTTTGGAGCACAACGTTGTATGGTAATGAAACATAGACTGTGGGAAAACCAGAATAGAAGAGAATCGAAACATTTGAGACACAGTGCTACAAATGAACGTTGAAAATTAGATGTAATTATAGGGTAAAGGAATTCATGGAAAACATTGACAAAGAGGAGGGAGTATGTGAAAGGACATTTGTTAAGGTATTAGCTAATAAACTGCAAGGTACTAGAGTGAGTTGTACACAGAGACAGAAATAAATACAGCAAATAACTGAGGACGTAGGTTGCAATTGCAACTTTGAAATGAAAAGGTTGCCATAGAAAGGAATTAGAGGAGCGCCGCATCAAACCAGTCAGATTACAAATGACTCAAAAAGTTATTGCCGTATTGAGTTGAAGCCACTCATTGATGATTAGGTTATATCACTTTGACAAGAAGTATCGTAGGAAATCCGCGACAATCTTTAGCAATGAATGGAAATACACCTGCCATGGTCGCCAATACAATTTTATTAAGATTTCATCAATCTCATCATTACGCGTTTCGGGATATGACCATCATCAACATAAACTATTGTACATGAAATGAAAAGAATATGCATCTTTAAATTTCATTTCCTGCCTCACACTTTATATTCGTCTGCTCCCGCTTGTGTGGTCAGCGCCACAGGACGTCAATACTAAGGGCCCGGTTTTGATTCCCGTCTGGGTCGGAGATTTTCTCCGCTCAGGGACTGGGTTTTCTGTTGTCCTAATCATCATAATTTCATCCCCACTGACGCGCAAGCCGCCCAAGTGGTGTCAAATCGAAAAACTTGCACCCGGCGAGCGGTCTACCCGACGGAAGGCCATAGTCACACGACATTTACATTTACTTTATATTCATACCACACAATCATCTTGCTCGGGTTAGAAGCTCCTAATTAAGTTTTTTCCGCGTTTGTGAAGTGAATTTTTGTTTAAAAATGCCACATTATGCAAAACACAATGTATTTCTTTTTTATTTAACCACAGAAGATGACACATGGGTGTCAAAACATGTTTGGGTAAATAAAAAAACACATTGTGTTTTGCAATCATGATATGTTATTAAAAATTATGCTGGTGTTAAGGAATAGTGTATTTCCATTCACTGACGATTAGCTGCAGAATAGCTACCACAATGCGGGCACCTTAATTGCTACGTTGCATCCGCTTCCTCAAACAGTCCCAGGCATTTTCTGTGGATGAAAGTCGATCGATTTAGCGGATAAGTCGAGATGCGGTACAGTGCCACAGTGTTCGTATACTTGCAGCCCTGTGAAGATGGCTGTTGTCATTTTGGAAGATGGGAGTGACCAGTACATACCCATCTACATTTACATATTCATCTATACTCCAAAAGCCACCGTAGGTATGTGGCGGTGTGTGGTTTGTGTACCTGTGTCATTTCCCCTTTTTTGTGTTCAAGTCGTGTATGGTTTGCGGGAAGAACCATTCCTGCTAAGACTCCGTGTGGGCTCGATCCCTCGAACTTTATCTTCATGGTGATTTTATCTTCATGGTATTTTCGCGAGATATCCGTAGGATGGCGATCGCATCTTTGAACGCGATCGAGCACCTGTTCATAATGCATGGCCTGTGGCGGAGTGGTTACGCGACAATAACATCCCTGTAATGGACTGGCTTGCACAGTCCTGAATCCTATAGAACAGCTTTGGGATGTTTTGGAACGCCGACTTCGTGCCAGGCCTCACCGACCGTCATCGATACTTCTCCTCAGTGCAACACTCCATGAAGAATGGGCTGCCATTGCCCAAGAAACCTTCCAGCACCTTACTGAACGTATGCCTGCGAGAGTGGAAGCTGTCGTCAAGGCTAAGGGTGGGCCAACAGCACACTGAATTCCAGTATTACCGATGGAGGGCACCACAAAGTTTTAAGTCATTTTCAGGCAGGTGTCCGGATACTTTTTACCACACAGTGTATTCACTTAAAATCCGTTTTTCAAGGTATCAAACGAGCGAGACTAACGTAACGAATGTCGGCGGAGATGGATGATCTCTGACGGAAATGCGCCCTGCGTCGGCAAGCGAGAAACTGTTAGGTGAGTTCATCAGTCTGTCAGTATAGCTCGGTGCTCGGTCATGGAAACACGGAACTCGTTATAGAAAGAACCACTTACAGTTTAGTAGTTGAAAGTGATATAACTGTTAAAAGTGCCTCGGGCAGCGTTTGATATGATATGCAATGATTTTGATGAAAAGGCGGTGATGTGTGGTAAAATACTTGCACTGCTCGACATTGCTATCAGATTTCGTGATCATTAGCTTGTCTTGCGGACTTACGAATCTCTGTTGGCTCTCACGTGCTACTAATTTCAGCACATAGGGAATTGTAAGTGTTCCTTATTTCACAAGGACAAATAAATAAGATGACATCCCTTTCTCTTAAGCCGAAGGCTTTGGACATTATTTAATGATACTAGTAGCGGTCGCAGTAACCACGCTGACTTTCAGCGTTGAAAATGGCTGTGTGAGAAGTCTCGACCTACAGGTGGGAATTTCAGTGGGATCAGTGAGGCAACTTTAGAAGACACGGGGCGAGCAGACCTCTCTCCCAACAATCAGCAAACCACTGAGTTCAGACTAATAAGATTTGCTCTCGCAATGTCCCCCAGCATAGCCGCCTTTTATGTAGTTTGACGCCAGGGAGAGCTTACGGTGTCAGCATGTTCACATGCAGTAATGTATAGCGGCAGGAAGATTCCATATTCTCTGTTTAATAGAAGACCGCAGGAATCGCTAAAAGGACTTATCGTCATAAATACAGCTGCACCCAGAGAGACAAGACGGATAGCAATCATTGTTGACAGGCAGGTAGATGGTACTCATACGAAATTATTACACTTTCAACATTGAAGGATCAACAGTTATTGCGCTACACGATCACAAATCACAAGTGTTAATGTGGCATCGGTCTCCCCACGTTTGTGAATACAAGCGTTGAGACGTCGTGGCAGGGAGTTGTACAGGTCTCTCGGATGTAGTCCTGTGATACTCCATGCCATATCGCATGCACCTGAGTGCGCAGCTCCCGCAGGCTGGTACGAGTAGGTAGAGACGGGGTCCTAATGACATGCTCCACGGCACGCCGCACGTTCTCGATCGGGGAGTGGTCGGGTGACGCGGCTGGCCTTGGTGGAGTATCCTCAGCTGTAAGGCACTCTCTGCAGATGGCAGCCATATGAGGACGAGTGTTGTGATGTTGCCACAGGTTGCTGCCTCTGGATCACGGGGTCCCGGGTTCGATTCCCAGTCGGCTTGGGACTTTTCCCTGTCCAGAGATTGGATGTCTGTGTTGTCCTCATAATTTCATCATCATCATCATCATCATTCGTGACAGTGGCTAGATTGGACTGTGTAAAAAATGGGACTGTGTAAAAGTTTGGACTTCGTACGGGTGCTGAGAGCAGTTGAACGCCCCACAAACCAAACGTCATCACCATCATGATCATCATCATTGAAACAGGTCATCGGCACGGACGTTCGATTAACAGACAGGCTGAAAGTGTGGGATACGGATTGGGTTTGAGAAGTATGGGCTTACCAGCTCCGGCATGCGCATTACAACCAAGTGAAACCACCTGAAAATGTCTGTCGGAACTGGGTACGTTGTTCCAGCCAAAAATTCAAATATTGTATATCTGTGAACTATATATTGTATGAATATATGTGTTGCTCAACGGACTCATGAATGGCAGAGCCCCTTTTTGTAGGACTTCTTCCACGCACCGAATGGCTGACACGAAGACCGTTAAGAACACCACCAGTGAACAAGGACCATACGCTATAGCTCCGCACACAATCAACCTTCGTTGGCGGTACGTCTGATGGGAGACCACTAACCGCTCTTCGTGGCGCTCTCCAGTGGGGCTGTAGGCACAGAACTGGTGGTCGCTGCCTCCGGTAAAGAGACGGAACTTGTTCTAGAGATGACCTGCTGGCAGCCGGCAAGGCGCAATGTCTGTCATTGTCGACACCAGGCGAGTCGGGGGCTAAGCTTGAGGGTTGTGAGTTCTGGGAGTCGTATCGGTTGGCTAGCGGCAGGTACTGCGCCATGCATCCGTCTGCCAGTGGTACCAACATTTAGGGCATAGAACGCAGAACAGCCAGCCGAATGACCCCCATCGTTGCGGTTCAATCTGCTCACGCATGACGGACAATCCGTAGGTCCTATCTCCTTACTATGCGTGTCGGACGTCGAGATTCCACATGCCATCCGTGCGTTGCCCCCCCAAAAGTGGCAATGTCTGTGTCCATATGACTAGTGTGGCGGGAAATACGACGAACCAGCCTCCCTCAGCCTCACAATATGGCCCTCCTTCGAGCAAGTCTAGCTGCGTAACAAGCTCTTGAACATGTTGCATTGGTACACTGCACGTTCAGGTGACGCTCAAGCGACGGTACACACCATGACACTGGCTGATACAGCCAATTGGGGCCCTGTTACACTAACTGTCGGTCACAGCGTCACGGTTCCATTCACGCTTCTCAAGTGAGCAGTCGACCATGCAGCATTAATCATTGGCATAGCTAATAGTGTTGTGTACGACTTAGTACGCAATGGCAAGGAGAGGTGGGCTACAAAATGATGTAACACTGTCGTTGTAAGAAAGTTGGACAGGAGCAGTAATGATTAGTGAACAGCTTAACACAGTGAACGGAAGGTCCACTTAATATGTACTTCTCCAAGTGTGTGAAGAATCATTACAAATAACGCAGGAAGGAACAGAGTCCAGCTGTCACAATGTCAACAACGAAGAGGCTCCCTGAAGTAAGCACAAATTTATTTATTTAGCTTATGGCATGTAACACATCATATAAAAAAAGACATAAAAATCATAAGACACAGAAATAGAGTAGTCACAGTGTATAACATATAGTTGTAGATATAAAAGTATTTAAAATAGTGTATATAACAAACAAAAGTTCACAAACAAACATCCAGATTTGTGACATAGTCTATTGCACTTTCAGTCGCGGTCAGAAACTCGTTGGGGTCTCCTGCAAAACGTCTCAGAGGGCAATCTTCCACGATGTGACGAATCGTCTGCCGGTCCGCACCGCAGTCACATCTCGGGGAGGTGATTTTACCCCACCTGTGGAGGCTGTCTGCACATCTGCCGTTATTTGTCCGAATTCGATTCAAGGTCGTCCAAGTTTTCCTTGGCAAATTGAATCATGGTGGTTGGACATTGATACATGGCATATTCTGCAGGTTTTGGGGCACAGATTCTCTCCACCGCGTTTTCCAGAGGTTGCCATAATCCGGGTTGAGAGGATGCGTATTTTTTGCCTTTTTTAAAGAGGGGTGTCTGGAGCGCAATCTGTTCATCTCCAGGGCGGGAACGTCCTTATGGATTGGCAGTTTCTCGTTGTTCAGCACTTTTCCACACTCGCGTAAGAGAGCGTTCTCTCTGCGCAGGTCCGGTGGGAGAATGTTGCTCAGTATAGGTAGCCAGTGTAAAGGCGTTGGCTTTATTGTTGGAGTCGGAGCCACGACTGGGTGGCCGCTGCTTAGTGTCCCGTAGCGAAGTGGCTCAGGGAGCAAGCGCCTCGAGTGGATGACTCCGTCCGTCCTATATCACAGTGGCTGAGGGTGTCCAGGGTACGCAGCTGCCGGAGGCACGGCCCAGCAAGCACATACCATTGGATCGGCCAGATCCTGCGTGACCACTATCGACATCGGGAGGAAACTTGCCATTCCATTACCAGCCTCGATAAGACGTGGGTGGTATCGATATGTGATACCAAAACACTGTGCAACATACGCGTGCAGTTTGCAGGTGGATGGTCGGGTTCTTTTGGTTGTATCTCTTTTTATGACAATGACTTCTGTTGTTGACTACAAGACTTCTGCTATGCATCTGGAGGAATCATTGTCGTTTTGGGCACATCTTAGACTAAAACTTCGTTCTAAATGTTCTCGTTACGACTCTTGTTAGAAACCTTCCATAGATGAGCATTTTGGAAATGGCGGACTTTACGATAGAACTGTGTAATGTTAATCATTTGTGTATTCTTTTGTGCTTAAGGGGCTCCGGAACGCTCTATACTTGCAATGTTAAAATAACGCTTATAAATTACATCTTTCCTCACAAAGTATTTGAGGTAGGAAGTTGAACTTTTTACAGATTATTTACTGGAATATGGGCTACAACTTAACACAGGGATTTTACAAAATTTTAGTTCAGTTATTAAAGATGATTTTTTTTCAATTGTAATGAAAATTCACAACATTTTTATGCAATTTTTTATTTATATATTCAAAAATATACAGTTTTTTGGAAAAAGGCTGTGTTAAATTATGCAGAAGGTACTGTGTAACATTTACTGAAAATTTGAAACAAATATGTTTGGAAGATCCTTAGAAAACATGTAATTAGTATGAGAAAATAAAAGTTTTGGGAATCGAGCGACAAAGATTGGATTAACTTTTTAGTGCATTCCAGGTCAATAGAATGGATTATCTTCATCCTCTGCAAACTCCTCCTCCAGCTTCCTCTTGTTCCTCCTCCTGTTTACTCTTGCTTGTATTTCTAGACTCTTTACAGCCCTGTCTGCAGCCCGAAGGCGTTCCTTGTCTAAAGCAAGCATCGCTTGTACCATGTTAGAACCTATCTTCATTCCCATATTTCTAAATACCTTGCACCTTACAATGTTGCCATCATTGAAAGTCGCAACAGCATCGTACACACCAAAGTGAAGTGTTTCTATTCCAACAAATACAGTCTTGGGGATTCTCGACCATATAACACTATTTACACTTTCATTGCGGTTTTGAGTTTTTCCGTGAATACACTTTTTCAACAGTTCAGGTGCTTCTAAGTCTCTGAAAATAGGTTTTATCACCTCCATTATTGCAAGAGGCAGACTATGCTTATGAGTGTACACTTCACCAGTTTAACTGCTGTCAAATGGTGTTATTATTAACAGCGCCGCAGTGGGTCATGCCCATGTAGAACACATTTCAAAAAAAAATTTAAAAATAGTTGTAGTCTTCGGAATTGAATAAATTATATATCTATTAAAAGGCAATAGTCTGCAGATTCAGAAAACGCAAAAAAGTAAAAATTGAACTTTTCATGATTTTGAGCCTTTCCGGAGTCCCTTAAGCAAGAATATTAAGTATGTTGTAATCAGATTGAAATTACGGTATTTCTGCTTCGAAGATCGCTCTGCTGGATTGTTATGCGGTGCGGAGAGAGGCACGGGCCGGCGGCGCTGGCGGGGCGCCCCGAGCGCCAGCAGACCACTACATCAACCGCAAGGCGCCGCCATCTTTCTCGCGCCGTCTCCAGGCAACAGACTCGCTCTTGTAATATGTGCCGCCATCTGCGGCCGACAGAACTCCGCTCCGAAGTTATTACTGTGAGCGCAATTACAAAACTTTTTTCGCCTCCCGCCTCCCCTCCGCCGCGCGCGCTAAAGAATAAGGCGCGGGCGCTCCTCGAGAGGAACTGCCGGGGGTGTATTTTTATATCTCCTACTCTTTCCTTTATTCCAATCTCTTTTCTCGCCTCTCGGCCGCGCCCTTCCCTCCTGCGACGCGACATCGCCGGCAGACAGTCCGACCCTTCCGCGACGACCGCACCAGCAGAAAAGAATAGTTTTAGTTTGAATAATCCGGACATTAAATTGTCTGCTTATAAATTACAAATTACGCGCCGCCACAGCGGGGTCGGAACTCTGTTGAAAGACTTCCTCCTTCTGCAGCGCCGCTCCCCCGCCACCCCAGCGCCGCTCCTTGGCAACTTACTCCTGCCGAGACAAAGGCAGCCGCGCCGCCTCTGCCCCTCTTGGCAGGCTGTGCCGCCCACGCCGCTCCAACTCTTTCTCCCCACTTTTAGAATACCTTCTTAGCCGACAATGAACAAAATGTTAATTGAAGTTAGAGTTCGGATGCAGGAAACTTCCATTGGCGTGCAACCTATGACACTACGCTTTTCGACATTGTTTCGGCGTGTTTGATGGATGTTACAGATGTCGCTACTTTGCGATTCCAGTTTCTGCGCACAGTCTTTCGGCGCTTGACCTAGGTGTCTTCTTCAGGAATTCCAGCAAGTATGATGACTCCATTAAATCCTTTGATATGCACTGCAGTGGGTTAACATCTTTGTCAATTATGTGCTGTTTAGTTCACTACTGTCACCCATGAACAGATGTGTAAATCTATATCAACACTACTATGTAAAGACAAGTCGCTGTTTACCGTTCTCACACAAAAATCTCGAAAAATTCTTGACTCGTGTTGCTCTAACAAACATTCGGATGGACATAGGCTACATATTTTATTAATATATATAGCAAATAAATACAGTCGTGCTCATGAATTAGGATAATAGCACAAAGTGGTGACAAAATACGTGGTACTACACAAAACTGGCGCTAATAGCATAGGCACATAGGGAACACACATGACACAGATATGTAAGTCCACGGTATTGGGGACAAGTTGAGAGTAGAGTAGATTAGTGTTTAACGTCCCGTCGACAACGAGGTCATTAGAGACGGAGCGCAAGCTCGGGAGAGGGAAGGATGGGGAAGGAAATTTCAAAGGAACCATCCCGGCATTTGCCTGAAGCGATTTAGGGAAATCACGCAAAACCTAAATCAGGATGGCCGCAGACGGGATTGAACCGTCGTCCTCCCGAATGTGAGTCCAGTGTGCTAACCACTGCGCCACCTCGCTAGGTGGTGACAAGTTGAGGAAACCGTCCCGAAACACATGTGCTAAAAAACGCCACTGTTTCCTGCCCATGTACCCCGACATCAATATGGCATATGATCAACATGCACACGTACACAAGCCGCACAACGGGTTGGCATACTCTGGATCAGGTGGTCGAGCAGCTGCTGGGGTACAGCCTCCCATTCTTGCACCAGTGCCTGTCGGAGCTCCTGAAGTGTCATAGGGGTTTGAAGACGTGCAGCGATACGTCGACCGAGAGCATCCCAGACGTTCTCGCTGGGGTTTAGGTCTGGAGAACAGGCAGGCCACTCCATTCGCCTGATATCTTCTGTTTCAAGGTACTCCTCCACGATGGCAGCTCGGTGGGTCCATTAGGAGAAATGTGGGACCCACTGCACCCCTGAAAAGGCGGACATACTGGTGCAAAATGACGTCCCGATACACCTGACCTGTTACAGTTCCTCTGTCAAAGTGCGTGCACCAATCATAATCCCACCCCACACCATCAAACCATCACCTACGTACAGGTTCCTTTCAAGGACATTAAGGGGTTGGGATCTGGTTCCTGGTTCACGGCAGATGAAAACCAGGCGAGAATCGTTGATCAGACTGTACCTGGACTCGTCCGTGAACATAACCTGGAACGACTGTTCCGATGGCCATGCACTGTGTTCTTGACACCAGGCCTTATGTGCTCTCCTGTGACCAGGAGTCAGTGGAATGCACCTTGGAGGTCTCCGGGTGAATAAACCATGTCTGTTCAGTCGTCTGTAGACTGTGTGTCTGGAGACAACTGTTCTAGTGTCTGCAGTAAGGTCCCGAGCAAGGCTACCTGCAGTACTCCGTGGCCGTCTGCGGGCACTGATGGTGAGATATCGGTCTTCTTGTGGTGTTGTACACTGTGGACGTCCCGTACTGTAGCGCCTGGACACGTTTCCTGTCTGCTGGAATCGTTGCCGTAATTCTGAGGGCACACTTCGTGGCACACGGAGGGCCCGTGCTTCGACCTGCTGTGTTTGACCAGCCTCTAGTTATCCTAGTATTTTACCCCTTATAACGTCATCAATATGTGTTCCTTGAGCCATTTTCAACACACAGTCACCATTAGCACGTCTGAAAACGCCTGCGCACTTACCCGCCGCACCGTACTCTGTCATGCACCAACACACCTCTCTGGATGTGGACTGCTGCCAGCTCCACCGTGCGACGACCGCAGGTCAAATGCACCGCATGGTCATACCCCGAAGTGATTTAAACCCGCAAACCGCCCACCAGAGCTTTGTTTAACCGTGTGTCAGCATTATCTTACTTTATGAGCATGAGTGTATATTCACATATACAGGGTGTTCGTATATACCTGTTACAAACTTATAGGAGTTGTGAAAGGGAGAGAGCAGATAATATTTTTAACTGAAACCAATGTACGGAACCGCACCGTTTCCGTGCCATCACCATTTGAAAACATTTTGGTAACGCGACTACTTTTACCAGTAAATGATTAGTCCTGACCCAGTAAATCACTTGTTTTACGGTTCCACTCATTAACTGCCGAAGAAATTGCTCGTCTACCCAGTACGGCCTCTTTCAACTCGGCTTCGCGGCTTCTCCTTGAAGCACCACAGTCACGCCTTCTTCCGGTGATGGTACTCTTCCTCGAAGACGTTGCGTAGTTGTAGCGAAAAGGGTATCCTTTGGAGTCGGAAGTTGCAGAGAACGATGTTGATAAGGGCGACAAGCAGCTCTTCCATTACCGTGAACTACGACAGTCAGAAAGATCATGTCGGTGTACTCTGCAACTGTGTAGTAACCATGTTGGTATAATAACAGTCGCGGACACGTGAGTAATACTTCAGCCAGGTCAGAGAGGTAGGACAGACGTCATACAACAGCAGCCGGTCTGACGTAACCACCCAACGCCCTGGTTACCGTGTTATATACCTACCTAGCAAACATGTTTTCAAGCGGCTGTAGCACGGAAACGGTACGTTTCCGAACATGGATATCCTATTCAAAATATCATGTACTCACTCCCTTCCACAAGTCCTAGAACTCTGTAACGTGAATTTCCCAGCACCCTGTATGATTGCGTAATTTATAAAGGGGAAAATTCGTTACCAAAAATCTCGAAAATTTCCCGACCGATTTACTTCACATTCTTATAAGACGCTCTTGTTACCATTCGCAGGGACAAAGGCTACATGTATAAAATTAATGTAAAAAGACAAGTCGTTGTTTAAGGATGTTACCAAAAATCTCGAAAAGTACTATACCGATTTGCCTCTGGTTTTTAAATGATGCTGTAATAAACATTGAGACGGCACAGGATACCTACTTATTTAGTACATATGCTACACTAATATATACGTGTATATTATACGTAAATGGGAATCGTTTTCAGCAAAAATCTCGAAAATTTCCCGACTGATTTACTTCAAATTTTTAGACGATATTCTAATAAATGCACGGACGGACATACTCATTAACATTTATGGTACCTAATTATACACACGGTGTCCCACCTAACTTTCCCACGTCATATATTTCCGAAATGAAAAAAATGTGCAAATTTGGTGAGGGATACAACTATGTCGGTGCCTCAGAAAACAGACAGGATTGCATAATATCTACACTTAAACAAACAACTGAGGGTTAGGTTCATTTAAAAGACACGTGTAGGTTTTTTCTACCGAAATGAGAACTGTAGTATAATTAGTGATGGCAGACTTGGTTTCACTGCTCGAATTCTAATACCTTACACCTTTTCTGGTGTAATGCTGCATTGCCATAAAGCGGTTTGCCTGCACTGTCCTGAAGCCTGCTCAGGCAACCGTTCCTCTGCACATTACGGCAGAAACTGTGGCGCAGTCGCCATCCTTTAAAGTCTGCGTATTTCATAAAGCATGAGGTTTAGAACAGGGAAAACAAATCCGCCGTCACTAATTGTACCTCTAGTTTTTATTTCCGTAGAAAAAAAAAACAAATACGTACCATTGAAAAACGGAGACTTTGTGTTAAAAGTCATGTTTGCATTCATTTATGGATTGGGCATTCCCGTCGGCTGTATGAACCCCTGACATACACCATGTGATCAAAAGTATCCGGAGACACCCAGACACATACTTTTTCATATTAGGAGCATTGTGCTCCCACCTACTGCCACGTACGGACATCCTATGACTGATAAACAAAGGGTTGTTAACAAAGGTCTCGAGAATCTCTTGATCGATTTACCTCAGATTTTTACGGGATACCCTAATAAACGTTGGAACGGACTTAGGCTGCGCCGGGCGGTGTGGCCGAGCGGTTCTAGGCGCTTCAGTCTAGAATCGCGCGACCGCTACTGTCGCAGGTTCGAATCCTGCCTCGGGCATGGACGTATGTGATGCCCTTAGTTTAGCTACGTTTAAGTAGTGCTAAGTTCTAGGTGGCTGATGACCTCAGCTGTTAGGTCCCAAAGTTCTCAGAGCCATTTGAACCATTTGAACCTAGGCTGCACACTTCTTCAACAAGCATAAATGTAGTACATAACGGGGAAACGTTATTAGCAAAAATCTCAGCAGTCATTAGATATCGTGAGAGAGCAGAATAGGGCGCTCCGCGGAACTCACGGACTTCGAACGTGGTCAGGTGATTGGATGTCAGTTGTGTCATACGTCTGTACGCGAGATTTCCAAACTCCTATAAATCCCTAGGTCCACCGTTTCCGATGTGATAGTGAAGTGGAAACGTGAAGGGACACGTACACACAAAAGCCTACGGGCCGACGTCGTCTGTTCACTGACATAGATCGCCGACAGTTGAAGAGGGTCGTAATGTGTAATAGACAGACATACACCCAGACCATCACACAGGACTTCCAAACTGCATCAGGATCCACTGCAAATACTATGACAGTTAGACGGCAGGTGAGAAAACGTGGATTTCATAGTCGAGCGGCTGCTCATACGCTACATATCACGTCGGTAAATACCACACGATGCTTCGCTTGGTGTAAGGAGGTAAACATTGGACGAGTGACGAATCACGGTACACAATGTGGCGATCCGATGGCACGGTTTTGGTATGGCGAATGCTCGGTGAAGGTCATCTGGCAGCGTGTGTAGTGCCAACAGTAAAATTCGGAGGCGGTGGTGTTATGAGTGTCTCCGCGTTTTTCACGGAGGGGGCTTCCACCCCCTGTTGTTTTCCGTGGCACTGTCACAGACAGCATAGACCTACATTGATATTTAAGCATCTTCTTGCTTCCCACTGTTGAAGAGCAATTCGGGGATGGCGATTGCCTCTTTCAACACGATCGAGCACCCGTTCATAATGCACAGCATGTGGCGGAGTGGTTACATGACAGTAACATCCCTGTAATGGACTGGCCTGCAGAGACTCCTGACTTGAATCCTACAGAACACCTTTGGGATGTGTTGGAAGGCCGACGTCGTATCAGGCCTCACCGACCGACATCGATACCTCTCCTCAGTGCAGCACTCCGTGAAGAGTTGGCTACCCTTCCGCAAGAAACCTTACAGCACCTGATTGAACGTATGCCTGCGAGAGTGGAAGCTGTCGTCAAGGCTAAGGGTGGGCCAACACCATATGTAAATCCAGCATTACCTATGGTGGGCGCCACGAACTTGTAAGTCATTTCCAGCTGGTTTCCGGATACATTTCATCACATAGTGTAGGTGCATTCCTGACAAGACGTATTTCTCCCATTTTGTATGCTTTCGGAACTATATGAATCGGCAGAATTAAGTGGGTACCATTGTTAACAAAGGTATCGAGAATTTCATGGTCTATTTACCTCCGATTTTTACGGGATACTATAATAAACGTTGGAACGGATTTAGGCTGCACCTTTCTTTAACAAGCATAAATGTAGTAGTACATAACGG
Organism: Schistocerca cancellata; assembly: GCF_023864275.1. Taxonomy (NCBI): domain Eukaryota; kingdom Metazoa; phylum Arthropoda; class Insecta; order Orthoptera; family Acrididae; genus Schistocerca; species Schistocerca cancellata. Next base: position 30,026,127 of record NC_064631.1, on the reverse strand, counting down.
GGAAACGTTATTAGCAAAAATCTCGAAAAGCTCGTGACCGATTTACTACAAATTTTTACAGGTTACTGACAAACATTCGGTGAAAAGTCTCGGAAATTTCTTGACCGGTTTACGTCAATTCTTTCCACGACAATCCAGTAAAAGCACTGGCTGATATAGGCTATATGTTTTTAACATTATATATATATTTCGAGAAATGTTCTTGACCGGTTTGGCTCCAACTTGTACCCGATACACTAAAAAACTTTGGGATCATCATAAGCTACAAATTTTTTACATGGCCGCGAGTGGTGCACCATTCGGTATAGACACAGTAACATGGCCTTATCCTCCCAAATACGTAGACCAATAACATGATCTATGACATAGGATTTGTATAATTGTCACTTGAATTCTGAGGTCTCGTTGGTTAATCAACAACATAAGCTTTGTGATACACCTAAAGTTCTTATTTTTTAGTAGATTTCATCCGACTGTCCCCTACCATGCGCCACTAAACAGCTGATTAAAAGTACCAGAAATTGTATAAGAATTTTCGCAGGAAGAACGCTAAAGAGAGTAATTACAACGTTAAAAATTTGCGAGAGGTGAGTAGGGCTGCCCCCCTGAGTGTTCCATACAAACTCAATTATGTAACTAGGCAGTTCATCCATTCCGAGATAGAGTATCTCGACTATTTTTGCCTAATATCGGCATTGGTACTGACAAGACATCGATCCCGGGAATACAAATTGAAACTTCATGGCAGATGAAAACTGTGTGCCGGACCGAGACTCGAACTCGGGAGCAAGTGCTCTACCAACTGAACTACCCAAGCACGACTCACGATCCGTCCTCACAGTTTCAATTCCGACAGTACTTCGTCTCGTACCTTCCAAACTACACAGACGCTCTTCTGCGAAACTTGCAGAACTACGACTCCTCGAAGAAATGATATTGCGGAGACATGGCTTAGCCGCAGCCTGGGGGATGTTTCCAGAATGAGATTTTCACTCTGCGGCGGAGTATGGGCTGAAACTAAACTTCCTGGCAGATTTAAACTGTGTGCCGGACCGAGCCTCGAACTCGTGATCTTTCCCTTTCGCGGGCAAGATCTGGTCTACCGAAGCACGTCCGGCTATCCAAGCAAAACTGTGAAGACGGGTCGTGAGTCGAGCTTGGCTAGCAACAACAACAAGAGGCTTACCGAAATCATTCTTCCCACGCATCACTCGCGAGTAGGACAGATAAGAGGATATCAGTTAGTGATGCCAGAAGTACCTGCCGCCACACACCGTCAGGTGGCTTGCGGGGTACTGATGTAGACAGCGGTATGACAGCCTGGTAGTAGTTCTACAGCACCTTCAACGCTCCCAAGTTACAACTGTGCCGTTTTAAGGGGGTGACTAAAATCGGCCGGTGAGCTTATATGAGGCATAAGGAGCACGGGTGCAGTCGATAGGGTCCTTCTCACGCGAAAGAAGAGAAGAGGAAGTCTAAGTTTGCGGGAAGTTGCACGGAATATCGGAATCGGCGCGGAATTTCAGCGCCCGGGTCGCGTAGCGGGAGGTTTTGTCAATTTTCCGCGGCGTGCGCGCCCAGAATAGCGCCGGCAGAACAGTTTCGGTGCCCGCGGCGCAGATAAGTGTTTCGCGGTTCGGGGAAGTCCCGCAGTAACTTCAAAGCCGCCGCGGCGCCGGGCGCACCCTCCCCGCATCTCGCCGGATAATTGAATAACTGGACGGGGATCTTCCCGAAGCTCGCAACCGGGAATCTGTGCCGGAGAGCACAGCAGCGAACAGCGACAGTAAACTTTCGCAGCCCGGAGTGGGGGCGGGAGGACCCGAGTCGCGCCGATGCAAAGTGCGCGGAATTCGCCGCGAGCCAAAGTTATCAAAGACTGCGCGCAGATATGCGACCCCATTCCAGCGGCTCGTTAGACGCGGCGCTCCGCTGCAGTGTCAAGGCTCTCTGCACTGGCTCCAGTTCCTACTTCCTCATTCCGCGCTGCTTTCGCGAGTTTCCTCGCAGTGCGCGCCTGATTCTAGCCAACTATCCAGCTATCATGTATCACGCACTTAGAAGTGATTCTTGAGTTTCTCCCGGCTTATTTGATAATCAAAATATCCACGGGTGTACTGCCGGTCTACAGTGTCCAACGGGCACAATATTTCGGCGATCATACATGTCGCCATCATCAGGTGAACTGACGGACTGAGCTCCTGTGAAAGTGCCGGTACGGAGATCCGTACGCTATGGCTGCTCAGAGGGAACTGGGTTCGGTCGCGGCGGCGGCCGGTTTAAATACCCTCCGCCCGCGGCACGCTCCCTCCGCCGTCCGCGCCCCGCGCCACGGTCGCGCGGTGGAACAGATTGCGACGGCGTCTGAGGTGACGTCGGTGTGATGGCCCTGGTCGTCACAACTATACGTTTGCTCGATTTACTCTTGATTAACTCAATCGCTGGTTCCCAAGCCTTGCTAAGATTATAGCCACAGTCACGGTTTATGAGGTCGTCATTGGTAGGCATTTCGATGGCCTCTCTAACAACGCTGTCCCAGTATCTCGACGTCTGTACCAGAATCCTCGTGCGTTCATACTCCATAGCGTGATTTTCCGACAAACAATGTTGAGCGACCGCCGACTTGCTCGGACACATCAGTCTAGTGTGCCTCTGCATCACGGCATCAGTCCTCGACGGTACGCATCGTCTGACCAATATACGACTTGCCACATTGACACGGAATCTGGTACACGCCGGCCTTCCTCAAACCGAGGTCATCTTTGGCGCTCCCCACCAGTGCACGAGTTTTATTCGGAGGACAAAACACAGTTCCGACCCGGTGTTTCTTCAAAATGCGGGCGATTTTCCCCGAGAGTGCGCCTGTATATGGAATAAACGCAGTGCTTACCTCCTCCCTCGTGATTTCATCCCTCTCCACAGGTTGTGCTGTAGTGGTTGGGCGGAGTGCACGTTGAATCTGCCACTCTGAGTACCCATTTTTTCGAAATACAGCTCTCAGATGTTCCAATTCCTGGGGTAGACTCTCTGCGTCAGAGATAGTGCGCGCCCTATGTACTAGAGTTTTAAGTACCCCATTCCTCTGTGAAGGGTGGTGGCAGCTGTCTGCGTTTCCCCTTTCAAGCAGTTACCCTGAAGTGAATTGTATACTGTTCGTAGACTTCCTGACTGATTAAAGAATAGTACTACGTCGAACATCGAAGCTGTGACCTTCCATATTCCAGACAATACTCTAACCCAGAGGTGGAGAAATAGCGACCCCCGGACCGGAGGGGGCCCGCTAACGGTTTTTCTGTGGTCCCCTAAGGCAGTCAGAAAAATGAGCTTTGAACCGCGATTTTCTTCACGTGGGCATCCGAAGATTTCCACTAGGATGGCCACGCCAGTACGCATGCGCTCTGCGCAGTGTAGGTACTAATCGCAAAACATTGTTAACACTCAGCGTGGTGGCTGATGGGAGCGACAGCGACCATAAAGGGGTTTTCCACTCACCTACTGACATGCACTCAGATCGCTCTGTAAAAGACATATTTAATGGTGTGACATTAGCTGTCACTTACAAATTTTTTTTCTGATGAAAATTTTTCCTAATGAACATGTTCTCTGTATTTCGGTCTATATGTATTTTTGAGCAAAGTTTTTCTTGCATGAAGAACGACAAGACTTAGTGTAAGCCCCTAGATGCTTCCTGACAGACAGTAACTTGCAGGCTGTTATGAGAATCTCAACAAGTAATCGCAGTGTTTTTTCAAGAAAATTTCTAGAAGAGGGTGATAGGATACATTTGTCTCATTAAACTGCTCCTAAAATTAAATGTGCTTGCAGCTATAGATGATACGAAATCAGCGCAATAAATAAATTGATTAAAACTGCCACAATTTTGTTTAACTTATACTTGGATTTCTTAATTTTTATGGTAAAATTTATACCTTTCCTGAAATACAAAGTTAACTAAGGATTCAAATCGTTTTAAACCGTGCGGCCCTCCACAAACTGCGCTACTATAATGCCCCCCCCCCCCCCACAAACCAAAACAATTGCCCACCCCTGCTCTAACCCAACCAGATACGACTCACGACCGCTCTTCACAGCTTCACCTTGTAACAGTACAGTATCCTCACATACAGGAAATGTAACATTATCGCCCACACTAACAATGTTTTTTTCCCCAAACTCGAAGGGCACAAAGGAGCCCCATCGTTGACAGCTACAGACCGGATAGTTAATTTGTGGGACACAAATTTATCAAAAAGTAGAGTATTTTGAGAAGCTTGTACGACGGAGTAATGTTCATATTTAATTCTAGTTTTATTCAATTAATTTAACAGTGGAAGAAACCTGATCGATAGCAGAAATAAATTTGTGTTTCGAAACCAGTGATCGGTAAACAAGAAAAGGAGAAAATCGATTACAGTCATCGATGCTCAGACTTTATAACTCGTCCGTTTTTTCTCGTTTTCAACATCGTCAGAAACTCTCTTCTACATCTTGCTGGTCCTCGAGTGAGGTACTAGCTGGCAGAAATTTTATGATGAGTCGTTATTACTGAAGTTTTGGCTCGTGAATGTATTGCGGGACTCTTACTGAAAACAACGGAATTGAAGGTTCATTAACTTCTTGTAAATATAGCTTCAATAAGAGCAAGCTGAATTACTTAATAACAAATTTCATTGTTACATAATGCATGGAAGAGTACTAGAAATGAGCAAGAAGTGGAACAGGATATACACCAACAAGTTTTTATGTGTTTGTTTATTTATGCAGGTAAGATAAGGGCCATTGACTCACTCTTACATGTAACTAGGCGTTCTTAGTAGTACAGGTATGCCGACTCTGGAATACCTTGTTTACACTGGGAACTCTGGCGCACTTTGTTTACATTTCGTGGTGCGGGTCACTGACTTCAAAATCCTAGATGGCGGAAGTCATACTCCCTTATCACATGATGAACCATGTCTTTCGTTATCAATGATTGCATCAAGCCATGCCCCCTCCACTCCCCCTCCCGCTATCTCCAAACAGTCATAGCAAAGTATGAAAAATTAAAGTGAGAACCAAAATAATTCTAAATTGTGGAAATTTCCCTGTTGTCTCAGTGGGAAATTAAATACCCTGTCGCCCTCCATCTCCCTATCTCCAGCCAGTCACAGTCTAGTATTAAAATGATGTGTATAAATGGTGTCAAACTACATTATTTGTGAAAGAAATTATACAGTGACCTAAAAAATCGCAACACCAAAAAGAAATTAATTAACAGAATTAAACATCAGGAATATATTTGTGTAGGTAACATATTTAAGTGATTAACATTGCAACATCACATGTTAATGGATTGTGCAAGGTATTATTTGTGAAAGAAGTGACTTAAAAAATCGCAACACCAAAAAGAAATTAACTAACAGAATTAAACTTCAGAAATATATTTGTGAAAGTAACATATTTAAGTGATTAACATTGCAAGATCACATGTTAATGGTACATTAATAAGTTGTGTAATCTCCGGAATGTTGAATGCAGTCGTGTAGACGTGCATGCGTTGTGTTGGAGAGGTGCCAGATGTCAGTTTGCGGGATGGAGTTCCATCCCTATAGCACGTGATCACTCAATACATGGACGCTGAATGCTGTTTGTGGTTGACACTGGAGTTGTTGTCCAATGATATTGCTTACATACTAGATTGGAGACAGATATGGAGGTCAAGAAGGCCGAGGCAGCGTGTTGACACACTGTAGAGCAAGTTGGATTCAATAGCGGTATGTAGGCAAGCGTTATCCTGTTGGTAAACACCCCCTGGAATTGTGTTCATGAATGGCAGTTCAGTCGATCGACTCACCAGACTGATGTACAAATTTGCAGTCTGGATGTGTGGGATAAGCAAGAGGGCGCTTCTGCTGTCATACGAAATCGCATCCATGACCATAACTCCAGGTGTAGGACCAGTGTGTCTGGCACACAGAGGGGTTGGCTGCAGGCCTTCAAGTGGCCTCCTCCTAACCAACACACAGCCATCACTGGCACCGAGAAAGAACCAGCTTTCATGGGAAAACACAATAGACTTTCACTCCGATCGCCAGTGTGCTCTAGCTTGACATCACTGAAGCCGCAGGCAGCAGTGGTTTGGGTTCAGTGGAATGCGCGCTTCTGCGCTTGGTTCGGAGCTGTTCTTGAAATGACCGATTTATAACAGTTCGTTGTGTCACTGTGGTGCCGACTGTTGCAGATTCAGTACGATGTCCAAGAGCCTTACGGCAAACACAGTGGTCTTCCCTCTTAGCTGTGCCACGTGGCTATCCGGAGGCAGGTCTTCTCGCGAGCGTACGTTCTCGTGACCACTGCTGACCACTGCTGACAGTGGCCACATTCCTGCCAAGTCTTTGTGCGACATTTTTTGCAGAGGGAACATCCAGCCTCTCGTAGGGCTATTACACGGCCCCTTTCAAACTCAGTGAGGAGTTGATAATGACGTCTTTGTAGCCTTAAAGACATTCTTGACTGACATCAACTAACTATGTACAATCGCAAAGGTAACTAGCGCTTACGACCTTGCAGCCTGTATTCAAAGCAAACCTGATTTGCCTGCTCGTTGTGGCGCTACTAGCGTTATTCTTATGCAACTGGCGGAAAATCGGGGCAGACGTCACCTTCCAGTTGTAAAACGCACTTGCCAACTTTCGTCTATGCCGCACGGCTCCTTCTTGGTGTATGTACGCCTCAAGCCATTACCCTTTCCTCTCTCCTTTGTGCTACCTCCAGCTAATCACATTAAAGTATTAAAATGAAACATGCAATGAAATAGATCTAAGACGGTGGAAGTAAGTGATTGTGTTGGTGACACATTTAAAGCCCTCTCTTCTTTCCAGCCATTCAGAGCGCAGCATAAATTTGGGCATAAAAATGGCACGAGATATGCAGCGAAAAATCAAAGACAAAGCTATACGTTATTTGCGTAAAAGTCATACACCTCTGACATAATATTAAAATTTTTTTTTAAAAAATGATGTCAAATTATATTTGTTCCGAAAGTCTGTTTACGTCAACATAAAGCCACTCCTTTTGCCCCCCTCCACCCTGTCTCCAACCAATCAGAATGTAGTGTTAAAATAAGGCGTGAAAATGGCGCCAGATATGCAGTGTGACGTAACCTTAACTGGAAAGTCAAAGGTCTGCATTATATCTGTGGAAGACTAAGATGTTATTATTTCGGAATGATATTCACATGCCCTGTTTTTGATTAGCGTAAGATTACTATTGTGATGCATGAAGATGGTGCGTAATTTCATTATTTATGTAAAAGTCAAAGACAATTGTTTACGTAAACGTACTTTCGGAATAATATTAAAATGATTTCAAGGCCAAAGATATGCATTATATATGTAAGATGGTGTACGCACTATTCCCTCTATTTGAAATGCCACATCCTGTACTCCTTACAAAGATGTAATCTCTATGCTAAATGCTAAATGGCAAACAGTAATTGCTAAGTGGAAAAATGGAAATGAAGTCCCATGCTTTTTTACAGAGCGTAGGGGAACGATGCCTTACTATGCAAGGTCCTAATGGAAGTGGTTTGCCGTTACCTTCCTCCGACCGTAATGGGGATGAATGATGATGATGAATACGACACAACAACACCCAGTCATCTCGAGGCAGGAAAAATCCCTGACCCCGCCGGGAATCGAACCCGGGACCCCGTGCTCGGGAAGCGAGAACGCTACCGCGAGACCACGAGGGCGGACAATTGCTAAGTACTAATTACTAAATGATAAATACTAAGTGCAAGTGTAGTTACAGTTGCTTTCAGGTTGACAATCGTTACACCTTCCTGAAGATCTGATGGAAGTTCAATATTAGCTGCGTCCTTTGTTGTAGTTAACACGTATTTCTTCTGTAATGCAGAATCTACCAAATATTTACCCTTCACAAACAGCACAGACCAACACCTGGGAAACCACAAATCATATTCAACCCATTGATCATCTGTTCTTTCCCAAATTTCAAGCCTGTACCACGATGGACACACATTGTTTGATCTTTGAGACCACTTTCAATAAACTTAGCTACACCGAGTTTGTCTGAATGCTGTACAGAAGGTTAATCACGGAAGGATGCTAGTTTCACCTCACATATGTTACATTTAGGATTAGCTAACCATGTGTGGATGAAGATATTTCGCATATCACACATCGAATTGCACAATAGTGTTGGTTCAGGTAATGATGTAGATATATTTCCGTTCTAGGTGAGGATGACTCCCACAACATCTACCGAATTGCCCAAATGGGAGGCGAATGCATAATTTCATATTGAATTAAAGGTAAGCATTTCCCCATACCTGGAAAAATATGAGATGTTGGGGACTACATCAGTTCACATGCAGAGACATCAGCAACTCTAATCATCATGTCGACTAAACAAACTGGGACATATTTCAGCAAGCAAAAGGAAGTTGAGACTGACCGGGTCAATATTTGGGAGGAAATCTGTACTTCTTACATAGTACGTTGTTGCCCAGAAATGTACTGAGGTGTATAAGTCACAGAGTATTGATGAGAGACATGTGAAAATATTGTACATAACAGTATTCAAGAGCTACATCAGCAAGTGGTGAGGAGAGGATTCCCTGGAATATCTCATCTCGTTTGAAACAGCAGGAACTCAGTTTTTCAAGATAGCAAATGGGCAGTTGCAGTACAGAAAATGGCCCAGAGATCACCTTTGTGTGTTTGTTTGTGTGTGTGTGTGTGTGTGTGTGTGTGTGTGTGTGTATGTGTGTGTGTGTGTGTGTGTATGTAGTGAGAGAAGTGTTATGAAACGATGTGTGTATACTGTGTGCAGTGGCTGATAGTGAGATATGAGTGAACAGTGTGGCATTACATTATTTAATAAGTTATTTGCAAAAAAAATATTGTATACCAGGAGTGAATCTAATGATTGTCTATAACTAGAAGTCTGTAAATATATGTGTATACAAATTAGCTTGTTATAAATTGATCTAAATTTGTAAATACTTTTAAATGTCCTATATCCTTGTAAAAAGAGATCTACTGATGATAAAAGATACTACTACTACTACTACTATTACACTACGCTCGAATCCTGCCTCGGGCATGGGTGTGTGTGATGTCCTTAGGTTAGTTAGGTTTAAGTAGTTCTAAGTTCTAGGGGACTTATGACCTAAGATATTGAGTCCCATAGTGTGCAGAGCCATTTTTGAACACTACGCTTTTGTTTGCCCTTTCCTGTTTAATTTTTTATGATGTATCACACTGCTTTGTTTTTACTGTGTGCATTGCATATTACTTTGTCTCGAAATGACCTTTCTGCAGCATTCAGTACATTTTTATAAATCGTTTATAATTTTCACAAAAATTTAAGCTGGTTCATTACGACTTGTTTTCTTGGAACTGAGGTACATAAGGTTTTGGGAGGACTTCTCAATCCTGATGTTATACATTTATTTTTGAAGACATTGATACTGATGTGAATACTTTTGGAAATGTCTTTTCCAAGTTCAATTTAGATAGTGTTGAGAATTTAGAGAATTTCACATTTACGTTCGTTTTCCTATACGATTCATCCCAGCTTTTGTTCGCTAGTTATTTTGAAATATCTTGTATTTTGAATTCTATTCAATTGCTTTTGTAGGCATACAAATTACGGAATTTTCCCACACCCTACTTTACTGTTATTATGTGACAGAAATGGTCTGATAGGCCTAGGCCCTTTACAGCTACATCACACTTTTCCCTGTCCATATGCGTGACCACATGGTCAATTACTGAGGCAGCGATTGTAGAAACCATTATTGCAGTACTGACGAACAGGGACATGACTAAACTCTGAAAGATACTAATGAGGTTGCTACTTGTTTCATTCATGACATTTGTGTTTATATCCCCACACAAAATTACGCTGACATTTTCACTTGAGGATTCATCTAGAACTTCTGTTTCTTTATTGAAAAAAGTGTCCATGCTGCCACAGCGAGATCGGTACACACCGCGAAATTAATTACTTGTTGATATAAAGCCCTTTTGATTCAACTGATGATATTTAAAAATGTTTGTCTTTACTTACTGTACTATGGTCATGTCTTGATTCGAACTTTGTTTTTTTTTATGATATAAATGCATGATCCTACACCCTTCGAAACAGTCCTGTAGTGAGATTCTGTGATTTAATATAACAATAATACTACATGTTGGTTTCCTGTGTCCCTATACCAGTTCTAAGTAAGAAAAATTACTGTGCACTTCAAATGTCAGAGGTTAACTTCAAACAGATGTCTTTTATTTTTTATTGATTGCATGATTTGATGATGGACTATTAAGTCTGTTTAATGTCCCATCTTATCTTCTCCAAAGGTTGCTTTTTCCTTATGACTTGTAAAACGTATGTCATTTGGTATGTTAGACTCTAATCTGTGACTCTCTGCTTTAGAGTTTTTTTAAACGGCTGGATGTACTCTTTGGGTGGGCTGGCCTGTTGTCTGGATTTATTCTAAAAAAAAAGATGTGCTTTTGCTACTCATGGCAAGAGGTATTTGATTGGCAGGAAGCAGCACGTTACAGCAAGTACTATGAGCGTTAGCGGCAAATGAGCCATAGAAGTGCCTGCATTGTACGAACGCGGCCGATTGTTCAAAAGCTGTGCACATTAAAGTAACTACATAGAGAGGTTTCGAGGCTCGCAAAATCCGGAAAGAATCAGCAGCTCTCACAGAGATGTGGGCCCAATGGTGTTGAGCTGAGGTTATGAAACTGCTGCACGTACAAAGTTTGGGTTGAGTAATCATCAGAGATGAATATGGTTGTTTTCCTTGTGAGAAAAGGTGTGACTTGAAGAGTGAGCAGTTGCTAAGCGGACGGAAGCCTTATATTAAAACGTGGAAACATCATCTAGCTGGTGGTAGTGTTTGATGACAAACAGACAGACTTGTCGATGTCTTATAAAAGACAATAAATTCAACTTGTTACAGTTTTGCATGTGTCCTTCTTTCAGATTGTTATCTTGTTTAGCGTATGTGGGAGATACTACAGTGGTGCGCAAAAGTTAGGGACGAATGTGACATTCGCATGATGTTTCATTGCCAAATAAAATAGTTCGATGAAACTAGGGCTGTACAGAGAAAGAACATTTAGATTATAGTACTGAACTTGACTGAAAGAAATACACAATCGGACGAACATGAATGACACTTTTATTGAAAGGTAATAGTTATACTGAAGTCACCGCGATTTATGAGGAAGACCTGGACACTACGAAAGGCGGGACATTTTTAATAATAGGATGTGCTATCACTACATGCTCTGCATGCTGGCTACAAGTTTGTAAGGAGCTGTTGTCTTGGGGGGGGGGGGGGGGGGGGGTCTGTTCCTCCACCAGCGCGATTGACAAATGCTGGATAGTCGTCGCTAAACGCAGATATGTTGGACTCGCATTCGGAAGGACGACGGTTCAACCCTGCGTCGAGCTATTAAGAGTTAGATTTTCTTTGATTTCCCTAAATCGCTCGAGACAAATGCCAGGGTGGATCCTTTGACAGGGCACAGGCGATTTCCCTCCTCGTCCTTGACAAAATCCGAGGTTGTGCTCCGTCTCTAATGACCTCAGTCTCGACGGGACGTTAAACCCAATCTTCCTCTCTTCCTTGTCTCCACAGCGTCACCCCACACGTGCACGACGGGAATTAAGTCGGGTGAAGGGGCAGGACGGTCCATTCGCCGAATATCCTCTCCTTCCAAGAGCTTCTCCACCAGCACTGTTCGACACGGTCACGCATTTTAATTAATAAAAATGAAGTCAGGCCCAATGCACCCCTGAAAAGAAGCTCATGAGTCAAGAGTACAGAGCCACAATATCTTTGAACGGTAAGTGTACCGTGTCCAAAGATTTGGAGGTTAGTGCATCCGTGAAACATTATGCGTCCTTACAATATAACACGTGGACCACCAAAACGATCCTATTCGACAATGTTCCTGGGTGCATTACTTGTAGCTACCCCTCGACAAATGACAGCAAGGGCAGAATCACTACTAAGATTAAATCCGCCCTCTTCCTGGAAGAGCACGCGACCCCACTCTACGTTGGTTCAGTCGCTGTGCCCCTGGAGCCATCAGAAACGCTGCCGCCGATGAGCGGGTGTCAAGGGAGCACAACGCACTGGTCGTCGGGCAAAGAGACCACCCGCATGCGGTCACCGTACCGCTGGCCAGCGTGAGATGCCATGGTTTGCAGTCCTCTTAAATGTCGTTCCAATTGCGCCCGCTGTTTGACGTGGGTCCCATCTTGCCTGCTGCAGAATGTAGCGGTCATCCACTGCTGTTGTTGATCGATGTTGACCACCTCCGCTTTTCAGCAGCAGTGTATGCGTTTCGGAAGACTCTCCCACGCACATGAAACAGTTTTGCCAGCACTACCAAACTCCCGGGCCACGAACGTCACATTTCGTCCTTATTCCAGTTTTCCGACAATCATCCCCTGTGAAATCATCCACATGTTGCCTCCGGGCCATGTTGTACTGAAGAACACCTCCACGCTGCACCGTAACTGCTCGCTGATTGCAACACACTGTCTTTTCCCGTTCCTTCAAATGCCTCGTGTTTCGGGTCCAGCTAAAGTGCGTCTGAGCTCACGACATGTAACGTCGAAATCTTTGTGCACGATTGGGAGACCTCTGGCAAGACGTTTCCGCATCTGCATTCACTCCCACCGAGTAATGAATATGCTATTGAAGTTTATCTACCTCTGCTGCAGAGTAGCGTATAAATCGATTGGAGACGGTATGTTATTTTCGGTGCACGTTTTCCAATAGAGTCGTCGGATCAGAGAGTCTCTTAGAAGTACACTATGTGATCAAAAGTATCCGGACACCACCAGAAACATACGTTCTTCGTATTAGGTGCGTCGTGGTGCCACCTACTGCCAGGTACTCCACATCAGCGACTTCATTAGTGATTATACATCGTGAGAGAGCAGGATGGGGGGCTCCCTGGAACTCACGCGCTCACGAACTTCGAACGTGGTCAGGTGATCGGGTGTCACTTGTATCATACGCCTATACCCAAGATTTCCACACTCCTAAACATCCCTAGGTCCACTGTTTCCGATGTGATAGTAAAGTGGAAACGCGAAACGACACGTAAAGCACAAAAGCGTACAGACCGTCCTGGTCTGTTGACTGACAGCGACCTCCGATAGTTGAAGAAGGTCGTAATGTGTAATAGGCAGACATTTATCCAGACCATTACACAGGAATTCCGAACTGCATCACGATCCACTGCAAGTACTTTGACAGTTAGGCGGGACGTGAGAGAACTTGGATTTCATGGTCGGAAGGCTGCCCATAAGCCACACAGCACGCCGGTAAATGCCAAACGACGCCTAGCTTGGTTTAAGGAGAGTACACATTGGAAGACTGAACAGTAAAAAAACGTTGTGCGTTGTGTGGTGTCACGAATCGCAGTACACTACGTGGCGATCCAATGGCAATGTGTGGAGATGGCGGAGGCCCGGCGAACGTAATCTGCCAGCGTCTGTAGTGCCAACACTAAAATTCGGAGGCGATGGTGTTATGCTGTGGGCGTGTTTTCCATGGAGGGGGCTTGCACCCCTTGTTGTTTTGTTTGGCACCATCACAGCACAGGCCGACATAGATGTTTCAAGCACCTTCTTGCTTCCCACTGTTGAAGAGCAATTCGGGGATGGTGATTGCATCTTTCAACGCGATGGAGCACTTGTTCATAATGCACGGCCTGTGGCGGAGTTGTTAGACGACAATAACATCCTTCTAATAGACTGCTGACCTGAATCCAATAGAACACCTTTGAGATGTTTTGGAACGCCGACTTCGTGCCAGGCCTCACCGACCGACATCGATACCTGTCCTCAGTGAAGCACTCTGCGAACAGTGGTCTGCCATTCCCCAAGAAACCTTCCATCAGCTGATTGAACGTATGCCTGCGAGAGTGAAAGCTGTCATCAAGGCCAAGGGTGGGCCAACACCATACTGAATTCCAGAATTATCGATGGAGGGCACCACGAAAATTCAAGTCATTTTCAGCCAGTTGTCAGGATACTTTTTATCTCATGGTGTAGCTGGATTCCTGTTATTTAGCAATACAAATGAAGTGGCTATTATAATTGTATCTCACACATCAAAGCGAGGATGTCGATCATTCATTAGACTATCAGTGTACGTGTAGCAGCGCATAGAAATAACTCGTGTCCGCCAAGAAGGATAAAGGCGGCAGGCTACCGACCACACGTCATGTGATTTGTCTCGCGCACTGCACGACGCTAAAGGCCAGGTCAACGCTAGAGCGCGGCAAGGCGGCAGTGGCAAGGCGGCACGAGCAGTTGGAATTTCCGTTTTGAGATCTTCCTAACACACAGTCTCCACTCCTTCCAATCTGACTACTTAAACATAGTGAGCCGTGTGTACTTTCATCTTTCCACGGCTCGTGTCCTGCGCGTCGTCTGGAGCCAATATTTTTGCTAATCGACAGCATTTGGGCGCGATCGGGCTCTAGCATCTCGTTGCTGTCTTTTATTGCTTCGCTTCTATTTCGTTTTTCAGCGGTTGTTCAGGATTGGTCTTTTATGAAGCTCTTTCGTTTGAACTCCCGCCCGTAGTGTACTCACTATCGATTGCGAGTTTTGTCTTTGGTGTACTTAGAAACCGTAGGTTGGTAACACGACCGACCTACGTGTTTACTGCAGCAGACTCTTTGGCCTGTACTATTTATACGCGAGCGCGGTCACGCTGGGAGAGTCCATCTCCTACCCGGCAATCCCTACCCCCGCGTCGCCCACCGACTCTCACCGCCGTGATCACCCGGCTCAGTCCGTCGATCACGGAGGAGGAGGTGTTGGCGGAGCTCAGGGCGCATCCCACGCTGCAGGTGCGGGCGTTCCGCCGCATTTTCAACTCGGCCGGCCCCACCCGCCTTATGCGGGTTTTCTCCGAGGACGCCCCCTCCATTGACCGTCTCCTGAAGGAGGGTGCCCTCCTCTTCAACCAGCGCTACAAGGTCGACCCCTCCCGTTCCTTTCCTCAATCCCTGCGCTGCCAGAGGTGTCTGCGCTATAACGCACACCCAACAGCTGAGTGCCGCGAGGCCCCCACCTGCCCGCATTGTAGGCAAGCGCACTTCCTCCGGCAGTGCCCTAACCTTCAATCCCCTCCCTCCTGCAATACCTGCAATCTCCCCCATCCCACCTACTCCCAAAAGTGTAAAGCCCGACCCCCTCCGACCACTCCTGAACTCACCGTCGCTGTCCATCCTCTGGACGCCCCCACCCCTCCCGGCAATTCCCTTCGCCCACCCCCTACCGCTGAGGACATCATCCGATTCCTCACCATCGTCCTTCAGAATGTTCATCCTTTTCAGCGCCCCCACACCCTCCAACAGATTTCCCTCGCCGCCCGTTCCATTTTCCAACTCAACAACCAGGCCCATTTCACCTTCTCCTGTCTTGACACCGTCGTCTAAATCCCTATCATGGTGCGACAGCACCGTATCCTTTTCAACAATATCCGCTCCCTTCCCGCCAACAAGAACCTCTTCCTGCACACCCTTGCCACACACTGCATGGATGTCTTCCTCCCCAATGAAACCTTCCTCCAACCCCACCACACTGTCCACACTTCACCCTACCTCCTTCACCGCTCCGATAATCCCCTCCCGATTGCGCGTGGCGGAGTTGCCATTGGTCACCACCGCCAGATCCCCGTTCGGCTCCAACCTCTCCTTCCCGACCCCACCGAACATCTGATCCTCAGTCTCTTCTTCCCCGGCCTTACTGTTACCTGCGCCACCATCTATATACGCCCTAACGCTCCTATTCCCTTCGACTTCCTCTCCCATATTGACCATACCTTCTCCACCTACGTGATCGCCGCCGACCTCAACATCGATAGTCGTTCCGCCGCCCAGTTATGGCGGTGGCACCGATTCCTCTCCTCCCTTCAAGGCGACCTCATCCCCATCCCCCAGCACACCTGTCCCAAATCCAACTCCACTCCCGATGTTATCCTCTCCTCCCCCAACCTCCTTGACCGCATAACGGTGGATGTCCTGGAGCCTATTGGTAGCGACCATCTCCCTGTCCTCCTCACCGTTTCAGACGGTCGTAGCCCCTGTCCCAACCCTCGTAATGACCCTCCCCCAAAGTACGTCCATGACTATTCCCGTGCCAACTGGAATGCCTACCAGGATACCCTCTCCACCCAGGTCGATAGCCACCCCTTCACCTACCACCACCCCGACGATGTCATCCATGCCGCCTCCTTTCTCCAGCAGTCCTCGTCTGAGGCCGTGGAGGCCCACGTCCCTACTACTGTCACCATTCACCCCCAATGTCCCACCTTACCCCCACAGGCCGTCCTCCTCCTCCTCCGTGAATCCCGCCGTCTTTACCGTGCCTTCCTCCGTACGCGTGACCCGGACACACTATGACGCCACTGGCAACTCCAGTGACACATTCGTAATTTGCTCGCGGCTAAGAAGCGCCGGGACTGGCGACAGACATGCACCCTTTTAAATGCTATCCTACCTATCAACTCGTCCAAGTTCTGGTCAGCCTTCCATCGCCTTACCGGAACTAAGCCCTCCCCCTACTATCCTCTTCTCCATGATGGTCATCCCTTCCCTGACACCCTTAGTAAGGCCAATCTCTTTGCCTCCTACCTCTCCGATGTATTTTCCATCCCCGATGATCCCCAGTTGGATTACTCCCTCTTCCCGGATGTCCGCGATCGAACTGACACCTCTGTCCCTCCCCTCGCTCCTGGTTTCCAGTACTTGGACAACATTGCACACACGGAACTCAATGCCCCTATCACTACACAGGATCTCATTGCTACACTCCGCACAAAACGCAACACCGCTCCTGGTCACGATCGTGTCACCTACCGTCACCTTCATGAAGCTCCTGTCTGTTTCCTCTCGACCCTGGCCAGGCTCTACAATGTAGTCCTGTCCACCGGTTACTACTCTGACCTGTGGAAAACCTCCTGTATCCTAATGTTCCTTAAACCTGGCAAACCGCCGTCCGCCGTCTCCTCCTACTGTCCCATCAGCCTTACCTCGGTCTTCAGCAAGGTCCTGGAATCTATCCTCACCCGATGCATCCACCAGCATCTCCGCCAGCACCGCCTCCTTCCCGTTACCCAGTGTGGCTTTCGGCCATCCTTCTCTTCCGACGACCTTCTCCTTCACCTCACTCATCTCCTTTCCGACCAGCTTAATTCCCGTCGCTCCGCAATCTTCCTCTCCCTGGACCTCGAACGAGCTTATGACCGCGTATGGCATTCCGGTCTCCTCTTCAAGCTCCTAACCATCGCCCTTCCCATTAACTACGTCCGTCTGATCGGCTCCTTTCTCTCCCGCCATCCTTCCTATGTCACCATCCATAACACAGATTCCTACACCTTTTTCCCCTCTGCCGGTGTGCCCCAAGGCTCCGTCCTTTCCCCCCTTCTGTACCTTTTGTACACGGCGGACATGCCGCCGCCCTCACCCCCCGTCCACCTTCTCCAGTTTGCCGATGACACCGCCTTCCTTGCCCTTGCCCCCACCCTGCAGCGCTCCCAAAACCATCTCCATCCCATCTTGACCGGTTCACTGCTTGGTGCAACCAGTGGTTGCTCAAGGTCAATCCCTCCAAAACCCAGGCGATCATTGCAGGCAAAACCACCCCTTCCTTCCGCCTCCTTGATTTCTATCTCACCGTCTATGGCCGTCCTATCGCCCTCACTCCCACCCTTAAGTACCTTGGCGTCACCCTCGACCGTCGCCTCTCCTGGACTCCCCATCTCCGGACAATCCAAACCAAGGCACGCTCCCGACTCCATCTCCTCAAGCTCCTTTCCAGCCGTACGTGAGGTCTGGACCCCTCCACCATCCTTCACACCTATAAATCCCTCATCCGCCCTATCCTTTGTTACACCCATTCGGCCTGGATCTCCG
This sequence comes from Schistocerca cancellata, assembly GCF_023864275.1. Classification (NCBI taxonomy): domain Eukaryota; kingdom Metazoa; phylum Arthropoda; class Insecta; order Orthoptera; family Acrididae; genus Schistocerca; species Schistocerca cancellata. The sequence continues at coordinate 30,008,155 of NC_064631.1, read as the reverse complement.
CTCCCCCTACTTTTTATAAATCCCTACAAATCCTTGAACGCCATGCTCTCTGCCTCGCCTATCGCATCCGTCTCCCCTCCCCCAAGTATGATCCTGTATGATCTCATACCCTTCCCCCACCTCCTCCTTTTCCTTGAAAGGATATGGATCCTGTACACCTCCCGCAAACTCGATCCTCCTCCTCCGCTTGTCTCACCCATCCTCTCCCACCCCCGCCCGCTGCCGTGCCTGTATTCCCACGTCCCACCCGGTCTCCATCTCTCCACTCTCCTTACCCTCTCCCAAGGTGGCTTCCGCCAGCTCCCCCTCCCTGACGATGTCCTTCTCCCCTCCATCTACCCCTCCTATCAACTTTGATTCTCCTCCCCACCCACTTCCTGTGTCCTTTCCTTTAGGCACACACCCTCCCTTCTCTCTCGTTTTCCCCCCATCCCCCTTCGTCCATCCCTCTTCCCCATGGGCTTCCCCTCCCCCTTCCTCCCTTCCCCATATCACCTCAGCCCATGGCATCTCTGCTCTCCCCTCTCCCTCTTCCTCCACCCCTCCTTCTCTCTCGGCAGGTCCCCGGACTCGCACACGCTCCGTGGACTTTCGCGCGCCGGAGATCACCGCCATCAGTGTCTCGTGTGTGTCGTCGTGTTTAGTGTTTAGTGTTCACCGTCACACTCCCTCGTTCACCTGTGCCATCGCCATCTTCAGTGTTTGTGCGTCGTATCAACAGTTTGCAGTGTGGATTATCGTCGAGTGTGAACGGCTCCGTGTTTGTCTTTATGTGTCTACTGTTTTATTGCCCACCGTTCTGTAACTTATGTGTCTTCTCACTGTTTTTTTCTCATTGTATATTCTATGGCTGAAGAGCAGCGTAGAGTGCTGCTGACAGCCTGCCTGTTGTACAGGTTTTAAAATAACAATAAAGAAAAAAAAAACGCTGGGATAGGTTGTCGCGCAGTGGCCTTCGCGTCTGCTCTGGTGACGTCGACATCCTACCTTCCGCGTACGAGTGCTTTTATCGAACCCGCACTTCTACCCGTGGAGGAACGCCGGCCTGGTTGGGCCCCTCTGTCCACTCTTCACTGGTTGTCCGCGGGAGGCGGATGGCAGTCTAATCGCCTGCGTCGACGAAGGCAAACAAACAGTAACCATCATGGGGCGGTGAAGCCGCCGTTCGGCGAGGGTTTGAGTCCGGGAGCAGTTCGGCTGGGTCGGTGTCTGCCGGGACGACTGGGGACGGCTTAGAATGGTGCACAGCAGTCCCGAACAAACGACGAAGTGCGCCGAGGGAAAAGAGAAAAGAAGTTAAGTGTGAATGTTTCAAGTTGATCGTCCTTTGGGAGTGAGTTCATCCAGACGTCTTTCCTACCTTGTGGCCACCGCTGTGGCAATCCTCTGTTCTGTTCACTGGTGCAATTCTGAAAGTGCAGATTCTTCCACGCATTGTTGCTAACCGGTGTAGTGGTGTATTTTGGTAGTTATTTGTGTTCGTTTGCACTTTTAGGTTTTGGTAGTTCGTCCTCCCGCCCTGTGGTTGCAGAGTTTCGGGTGGGGAGTTAGTTCCTTGTCTCCCAAGATCTAGTGCTGTATTATTAAGGTTAATTCTAGTTTAGTCTAGTGTTCTGTTAATCGCTGGGTGTATGTGTCAGCCATACTATTTGCTCTGTATTTATTCTAAGTGAGTTGCACTGAGAGTAGTTGGGGGTTCGAGTCCTGTCACGGAGCTGATAAGGGGTCACATTGGTTTCGGCTTGTCAGTTGGAGGGTGTTGTCTTAGAGGTTTGTTAACATTGGCATGTCAGCGTTGTCTAGCGCTACCGGGACCTACAGAAGAGCATTGTGCTGATTAGGGAATGTTGTTACACGTTCTTGCTTTCATTTCGATACCGGTATTTGTGAAGGCAACCGCATGAAGTAAGATCTGTTCTGAAGCTATGCTGGATCTTGCGCTCTTGGGATTTTTGGCTTTCTTTTGATCCCGACTATTTTGGTGTCAGGAATATTGAACTGTGTTATTAATGTTTGGCTTGAACAGCGGATACGCGGCTAGTTTAGTACGTGTGTAGTGGCATGGCGTCCCCGTGAAGGCGTGTCTGCTAGATTGCTATTGCGTCTCCTCAAAGTGTTATTTCCACCTTACTCAAATCCCCTTGTTAAAAGGGAGGAAAAAAATCTTTAGAACTACCTTCTATTTGCATTAACTATCTTACCTGTCGCTTAAGTAAATATCTGCTCAGTGATTAAACTAAGCCGGCCGAGATGGCCGAGCGGTTCTAGGCGCTACAGTCTGGAACCGCGCGACCGCTACGGTCGCAGTTTCGAATCCTGCCTTGGGCATGGATGTGTGTGATGTCCTTAGGTTAGTTAGGCTTAAGTAGCTCTAAGTTCTAGGGGACTGATGACCTCAGAAGTTAAGTCCCATAGTGCTCAGAGCCATTTGAACCATTTTGATTAAGCTAATGGGAGCACCTATCCTAAAAGCAACTAGTGCACTTCTGTTATGGTGGCCCTCGCGCCTATTTTGGTCCGAAAGATTGTATAAACAGGCTTACATGCTCCGTATCGAACTTCGGATGTTGTTTTTTGAGTGATTGTGGATTATTAAAGTTGATTATAGTACAATCGTTTGTATTTTACCAACCGTGCTTATAAGTTATTAATGTGATTGGCTGGAATGTAATACGAAAGTTTTAGGACCATAGGTTGTCCAGGTAGAAATTTTTAGGCCGTGCTCTGTTGTGAATTCATGTATTTATGTTTTAGATTGCAATGAGAATTTAAATGTGGTAAACCCACGATTTGTGATTAATAATTAAATATTTAAGAGTTCGTTCACTTAGCGCTTACTTATGTGTTGTGTTATTATTATTTTTTTTAAATTATAATAGGCGTTTTAGTTTCTTAAATTAAAGTCTTTCCAATCCGAAAGTGGTGGCCCTCCCATTTTGGGCAATTGTAAGGATCGAAGCTGGATTTACGTAGTTGGTGTTATGTATTGTATGTTATGAATAAATTATTTATGTGTTAAATCACGTCTGATATGTCAATTCCTTGGCCCCGTCCACACCTTGGTCGTAGTCTTTTAATATTAGATGATCAGACCAGCGTTTCACATAGACCAAATGTCATTTAAATTCATAGAAATAGCATGAGTGGTCACTGAGAGACATGTACCAATTAAATTAATAATAGATGATACTGATCGCCCAATGGTACAAAACTCCGGTCCGAAGCACCGAAAACAGCATGTCAAATGTAGAAGAATGCAAAATCTTCAGTGTTGGCAATGTTTTACAGAAGCTCGATATGTAGCCCGAACTCCAATGCCAGATGCTTTTAATACTTTCCACACCAAAACTGTCTCTGAATCTGGCAGAAAATCCAAAGAGAATCTAGCAATAGTAAAGTGCATCAGCAGGAAAGACACAATCAATACCTCAACTGCGCGGTAACAATGATGATGTTATTGATGACGGTGCCACTAAAGCAGAGTTACTAAGTACAACTTTCCAAAATTATTTCACCAAAGAAGTAAATTTTCAACAATTCGAACCAAGAGCAACTGCCAACATGAGTAACTTAGAACTAAATATCCTCGGTGCAGCAAAATGGCTTAAATCACTTAATAAAAACAAGGCCTCCTATCTCATTTTATACCAGTCATGTTTCTGTCAGTAAATGTTGATACAATAGCTCCGTATTTAACAATCATGTACAACCAATCGCTCGTTGAAAGATCCGTACCTAAAAACTGGAAGGCAGCACAAGTAGTAGCCGATTCCCAAGAAAGGAAATGGGACAAATTAGATGATTTACAGACCCATATCGTTGACGTCGATTTGCAATCGGTTTGTGGAACATATATTGTGTTCGAACATTATGAATAACCTCGAAGAAAACGATTTACTGACAAACAGCCAACACGAACTCAGAAAATATCTTTCTTGTGAAACAACTAGCTCTTTATTTGCGCGAAGTAATGAGTTGTATTGACATGGGATGTCAAATTGATTCCGTAGATTTAGATTTCCAGAAGGCTTCGGACACCGTACATCACAAGCGGGATTTATTCAAATTATATGCCTATGGCTGTGCCTGTGGACACGATTCGTGATTTCCTGCCAGAAATGTTACTGTTCGTAGTAACTGACGGATAGTTATCGAGTAAAACGGAAGTAATGTCTGGCGTTCGTCAAGGAAGTCTTGTAGGCCCTCTGCTGTTCCTGATCTACATAAAAGATTTAGGAGAAATCTGAGTAGAGCCCAGTGGCACCGTCTTATAAAGTCATCAGATGACGGTTGGTTGGTTGACCTGAAGGCGGGGACCAAACAGCAAGGTCATCGGTCTCTCATCAGATGATCAAAACAAATTGTAAAACGATTTATAGAAAATGTCTGTATGGTGCGAGAAGTGGCAATTGACTCTCAGTAATGAAAAGTGTGAAGTCATTCGTATGAGTACCAGAATGAATCTGCTGAATTTCGGTGACACGATAAATCAAACAAATCTAAAAGTTGTAAATTCAACCTAATACTTAGGGATTACAATTACGAATAACTTAAGTTTGAACGATCACATGATGTTGTGGGTAAAGCAAACCAAGGAATGCGATTTATTGGAAGAACACTGAGAAAATAGGTCTACCAAAGAAACTGCCTACACTAAGCTTGTACTTCCTCTTCTGAGGTATCGCAGGACGGTTTGGAACCATATCAGATAGGATAGACGAATATCGAAAAGCTAAAAAGGAAGCTAGTTTTGAACTATAGCTAAATAGAGGAGAGAGATCCAGGGATAATAAACGTGAACTGGGGTAGCAATCATTCAAACAATAGCTTTTTTCGTTGCGCGGGACGTTCTCATGAAATTTCGATCACCAACTTTCTCGCCAGGGTGTGGAAATATTTTGTCGGTGCCTACCTACATAAGGAGGAATGCTCATCAAATCAGGTCTCACACAGACTGATTTAAATGTCCGTTTTTCTCGTGCTCTGTTCGAGAGTGGAACGGTAGAGAATTAGCTCGGAGGTGATTCAATGTACTGTTTGCCAAGCACTTGATTGTGAATTGCAGAGTAACAAATGGTTCAAATGGTGCTGAGCACTATGGGACTTAACATCTGAGGTCATCAATCCCCTAGAACTTAGGACTACTTAAACCTAACTAACCTAAGGACGTCACACACATCCATGCCCCAGACAGGATTCGAACCTGCGACCGTAACGGTCGTGCGGTTCCAGACTGAAGCGCCTAGAACCGCTCGGCCACTACAGAGTAACCATGTAGACGTAGATGTGGATGTAGATGTAACTGCTTGCGGTGGTAAGCAATGACAGACAGGACTGAGCTCCGACTGGGGAACCAATGAAACGTTGTTAGCAGCTAGGACCTCAGGCAGAGGTATATGCTCCAGTACAGTTCGGATCAGAGAACTCGAATACGCAGCGGTGGGAGTTTTTAAATGTCTCCATGTTGTCCTGACATTGTTGACTGGTGCAACTACGGCAATGTATGTAGTTTAACTATGGCACGAAATTATATGAAAGAAAGGCGAAATTGGTTGAAGACATTTCAGTTCCTGGAAGTCATTTTCTCTACCGTATATTCCTTCACATACTTGAATACTCGTGTTTTCTTGTATTAACCTCAACAAATTCGATGAGTTACTGTTCATAACAGTTCCGTACCTCATTATGTACTCGACGAAATTGTGAAAACCGACTGATTCGCATTTACAACTTGATATGCTCTAGTAACAGCTTTTAATAACTGCAACTTGCCTTACCTAAATGCAGTTTGCTACTGTTATAGGACATTAATTTCTATGCACTAGAGTATTTACTCAAAACTGCAACAGTCTGGTAGATTCTCGGTAGCATGTTTTATGTGAAAATTATCTACACCACTTGCCATTAAAATTGCTACACCACGAAGATGACGTGCTACAGACGCGTAATTTAACCGACAAGAAGAAGATGCTGTGATACGCAGATGATTAGCTTTTCATAGCATTCACACAAGGTTGGCGCCGGTGGCGACACCTACAACGTGCTGACATGAGTAAAGTTTCCAACCGATTTCTCATACACAAACAGCAGCTGACCGACGTTGCCTCGTGAAACGTTGTTGTGATGCCTCGTGTAAGGAGGAGAAACGCGTACCATCACATTTCCGACTGTGATAAAGGTCAGATTGTAGCCTATCGCGATTGCGGTTTATCGTATAGCGACATTGCTGCTCGCGTTGGTCGAGACCCAATGACTGTTGGAAGAATATGAAATCGGTGGATTCAGGAGGGTAATACGGAACGCCGTGCTGGATCCCAACGGCCTCGTATCACTAGCAGTCGTGATGACAGGCATCTTATCCCCATGGCTGTAACGGATCGTGCAGCCACGTCTCGATCCCTGAGTCAACAGATGGGGACGTTCGCAAGACAACAACCACCTGCACGAACAGTTCGACGACGTTTGCAGCAACATGGACTATCAGGTCGGAGATCATGGCTGCGGTTACCCTCGACGCTGCATCACAGACAGGAGCGCCTGCGATGGTGTACTCAACGACGAACCTGGGTGCACGAATGGCAAAACGTCAGTTTTTCAGATGAATCCAGGTTCTGTTCACAGCATCTTGGTGGTCGCATCCGTGTTTGGTGACATCGTGGTGAACGCACATTGGAAGTGTGTATTGGTAATCGTCATACTGTCGTATCACCAGGCGTGATGGTATGGGTTGCCATTGGTTACACATCTCGGTCACTTCTTGTTCGCATTGACGGCACTTTGAACAGTGGACGTTACATTTCAGACGTGTTACGACCCGTGGCTCTACCCTTCATTGGATCCCTGTGAAACTCTTCATTTTACCAGGATAATGCACGACCGCATGTTGCAGGTCCCGTACGGGCCTTTCTGGATACAGAAAATGTTCGGCTGCTACCCTGGCCAGCACATTCTCCAGATCTTTCAAATTTAAAACGTCTGGTCAATGGTGGCCGAGCAGCTGGCTCGTCACAATACACCAGTCACTACTCTTGATGAACTGTGGTGTAGTGTTGAAGCTGCATGGGCATCTGTACCTGTACACACCATCCAAGCTCTTTTTGACTCAATGCCCAGGCGTATTAGGGCCGTTATTACGGCCAGAGGTGGTTGTTCTGGGGATCTATGCACCCAAATTGCATGAAAATGTAATCACGTCTGTTCTAGCATAATATATTTGTCCAATGAATACCCGTTTATCATCTGCACTTCTTCTTGGTGTAGTAATTTTAATGGCCAGTAGTGTATTTTAACGACTTTGTAAGTATGTTGTTTAAACAATTAATTAAATCATTGCTAGTGCTTTGTTCAAGACTTGTGAAAGGAGGTTGTATACATGGAATAGACATGGAGAGACAGGATGGTTTCAGATTATTTGTGTACTGGTATGACAAAGTTTTTGAAACCAAATATTAAACCGCAACACATTTCTAGGGCGGATGTTGACTCTGACCAGAATTTATCGCTTATGAACTGGCGATTAAAATTGAGAAATTTGCAGAGTGACAGGTAATTAAGGAGATGAAACTTTTAAAGAAGCAGAGGTCATCGGGAGTCTCAAACATAGGCAATGTTTGATTGAAACAGGGAAAAGGAATACACATACAACAGAAGAAGAATAGGTAGCTTTGGGAAGTGGTGTAGTGAAGACAGCGGAGGATCAAAGTGGTAAAAGATCTAAGAGAAAACCTAGAACAGCACATGAGTTGTTGAATCTAATGGAGAAAATGAGAAAATATAAAAAGGCAGCCAATTAAACACGCTAAAAGGAACAAAGGTGTCTGATTTTGACTTGGTATGATGTATGTGTGGATTGTGGCATTCTTTCCGGAAACAGTTATAAAGCATGTGTTGCCACATTGATGTTTATTATTACATCAGGCACTGTCAGTTCAGCCTCATCAGGCCAGGCTTGAAAATGAAACTGGAAGGTTCGAAACTAGTCGGTTACTACAGATACTGCAGCTGTTGAGAGAATCGTTAATAAACGCTTTAAGGAATTTAAGTTGCTGGCTCCCTGTCAACAAACTGCTGAAGCTGAAGAATCTCTGACAGCTGTTCGATTCTCACGTTCTGTCGTCGTGCTGTACCAGTGTGTGGAATTTCAGCAGAACGTCTTCATCCTACACGGAAGAGAAAATGCAAAAACTTAACGAACTGAAATAATTAAATGCAAGTGGGCAACTTTGTTGGTTTATTTCCAGAAGCTCACATTCTCGCCGATTTTTAAATAATTTAGAGATGCCAACTATTGATTTCATTGACATCATTATTAAATACTATGAGGTGGAAACAACGCACGAACTATGTCAACGCACCGAACGAAATCGCGAATTGCGTGAAGTCATCTGTGGATAGTTTGGTAAACAAACTGCTGCAGGGAACCTTTGCATATCTGACAAGTGGTCCTTAAGGTAGATACCGTAGTTTTCTTTGGTCCACAGAACCTAGCAATACCGGACGTCGTTCTTTGACACGTTACATAATAATGTTGTGTTGTCTGATGTCATAATGCACAAACAAAGATAGAATAGCAGAATGAAAACATTTATTTTGTTCTCTTTGTTTTTTGGAGCGTAGATTGTGGTGTCAGACTGATGTTCAACTAACTCCACGTGTAGATTAGGTTGGTACAGGACCGATTCTGAGTTGGCGACACCAAAGAATGTAATGTTATGGTGCGCAGTTTACACATGTTGAATTTCGATAAGTTTTTTATTACCGTAATTGTGATGACGTGATGTATCATCATAGGTGGCTCATTATTTACAAATTTATTATGGTGTGATGTGACAGAACCTTTCAAGCCGGCGTTAGTCCGTATCCTTTTTACTGTTGCAACAGATATTGTTGTGGTGTTCATTTTTACCAATTCTGCAAGAATCTGGGGAGCTGTTTTGAACCTATTTCTGTTTCTGGTAATTCTCATATACGAGGGCTGTCCAGAAAGTAAGTTACGATCGGTCGCGAAATGGAAACGACTACGAAAATCCGATAAAGCTTTGCAAAGATGTGTTGGGCAGTGTCTCTAGTATGACTCTAGGTAGAATTATGTCGCTCTTTTCATTCCTGAGCTCTTAGTGAGCGCGTAAAGATGTTATAGAAAATAGTGTCTCCCGCCAAGTACGAGGGCCTGGTGAGAATTTTCCCCTGAAGCTATGCAACCAACATTACATAACTGTCGTGCGGTTTCTTCTTCAAGACAATTCTTAGCCTCATTCTGCAGGGGCAATGAAGATGTTCCTGCATCGTTTCAATTGGAAATGTTTGGTTAGCCACAATACAGCCCGTAATTTTCATCTCTGCTCAAACGAACCGCTGGCTATGAAGACAACATTTTGGCACAGACAACGAGCTTTAGGCCAGCGAGAGAATTGGCGGAAAGCACTGCCGGCTGCCTCCTATGATGAGGGTATTGGAAAGTTGGTACAACGCTACGACGAATGTCTGAGTCAGAACGGCGACTACGTAGAGAAGTAGCTGAAAGGTGTAGCTAACTGTTACAAATGAAACATTTCTGATTTTCACTATGTTTTTCATTTCGCGATCTATCGTAACATACTCTCTGGACAGCCCTCGTATTTACCATCACTTTTAGTTGTTTTACGAGGTCGTCCTGGTCGTGGTACGTCCTTATTTGTTGTCTTTTGGCGGTGAAGGGTGTATTGCACTCCCCCTACAGACACACTACACCGTTTCGCAATTTGGCGAATAGATAAACCTGCTTGGCTAAGTGCTACAATTGCAGCACGTTATTCTATGGATTTCTCCACACGTAGATCCATACTAGCGATGTGCACACTTCAGTGTCACGAAGGAACTGACGTGAAGGAACCACATGTTATACGTCGTAGCAATGTTTGCCGTTCGCGGCGGACATCACATCACTACAGGGAACAACGCAGATACACCAAATGCGGCATCCGTTGGCAAATAGGTAAACAAAAATATCAGATAAGGACATAACCTTTATGTACACAACATTGTTTGTTGGATAGTATTGTATCTCGACGACCGCAAACTAAAATCATGACATGTGTACAGCTGTTGTACTATTCCTTTGCTTCCTCAACCGTACCCACGGTATTAGACCTTATCTACAGAGAAGTAAATGTGATTCATTGGGTGAGTTGAAATTAATGAGCGGTAGTGTATATATGACTACTCTGGAATTCATACCTAGATGTTTGGCGAAGGGCTTCATAGAACCAGTTTCAGACTATTCCTCAACCGTTACACTCTCGAATGGCACGTGGAGAAAGTGAAAACCTAAATCCTCCCATGCTAGCTTGAATTTAGGTCTATGTTATTTTATTACTGTGGGAATTTCTCTCTGGGCACGTGGTAGTCAATCAGATATTTTCAAGTCAATCAAAGATTTTCGCGCGGGATTAGCCGAGCGGTCTAAAGCGCTGCAGTCATGGACTGTTCGGCTGGTCCCGGCGGAGGTTCGAGTCCTCCCTCGGGCATGGGTGTGTGTGTTTGTCCTTAGGATGATTTAGGTTAAGTAGTGTGTAAGCTTAGGGATTGGTGACCTTAGCATCCCATAAGTTTTCACACACATTTGAACAAAGATTTTCGCATGCGGAGGATGAGGTTGGTGACTGAGATTTCGTGAACAGGTCTCGCCGCAACGAAAACCACCCTTGATTTAATGACTGTCACTCCAACTCGCGTATCATCTCCGTGACACTCATTCCCCTGTTTCGCGGTAGTAATGATATCAAGATCTTTGAACGCACTACATTCCCCGGTCGAAATTATTGTGTCGCTATACCTCTTCCCAATGTGCCTCTTTTCAGGGGTACATTCGGACCTCACTTCATCGTCGTGGATAACAACGCGTCAGCACATCGAACGGCTCAGTTGGAGGAGCTCCTTGAACGAGGTGATATTCACTGGGTGGACAGAATCGCACCTTTTCCCGACAGAAATACCACCGAGGACGTGTGGAATGCGTTGGGAAGACTTATTGCGGTACTTCTTCATGCACCAATGACGATACAGCTATTGTCAACCGCCCTGTGGCGCAGTGGAACACCCTGTCACAAGAACGACTTACCAACCTTGAGGCTAGCACAGAAGGAATTCATAGAGCATGCATTTCTGTCCGTCATCTTGACACACCCTATCAGAAAAAATGTTCCGCATTTTGTAATGTCCAGGGGATCATGGTGAGTCGCGGTGTCTTCAGTGTAATTAATGTCTTTGAATATTTCAATTATGTTCGTCGCATTGCGTATTTCTTTCAGTTACCTTCCTTACTATATTTCAGTAGTTCTTTCCATGTATGGTCAAAGTTCCATCGACCTATATTACTTGGTAATGACACATAATGCGAAAGTTGCTTTCGTCCATAAGGTTTGCACACCGACATATCATGACTGAATTCGACTCCTTATCAAGTTGAAATTAGATGATCTGTTTAAAATTAAAGAATAAGGGGGAGGGGGTAGTGAAATACTAGTGAACTAAAACATAAAGTCACTCGAACACACATGTACAACTTCACCATCTTGATAACACTCCATAGTAACTGGTCAAAGTAGAACTGAACAAGATAATGTAATTTTTTTATTACTTTTTCCTTTGAGAAGGTTACAGTTCTCAGTCGGCGTTGTATAGTGAATATCGTAATCTGCGAATTTAGTATTGCCCACTTTATACTATTACGTAGTTAACTGATGCCTTCAGTTCCCCCTGTAACACTGCGTTTACTTTTCATTCTGAGAGCCTGTCCTGCGCTTTTCCGTTTCACTTTGACTTTGATTATCTCGTTTTCACGTGCGTGTTTTTCTGTTTTAGTTTTTTAGTAATTTAATCTCACTGTTTTTGTCTTCTTTTTAAAGAGATAAGATCTTCAAAGAAATCGAAACCTGTTATCTGAGTTTGAAATACAAATTAATAAAAACAATCCCAACAGTTTATTTGTAGGTCAGTGCATACAGTTTGGTTGTTCTAAAAATTTTTGGGAAGGCAGCTGATACTTTGAGTGTCACTGTCCAAAGTTATGGTCACTTTATTGGTGAAATTGTCGAATGACTTTACAAGTGCGATTTGCGCCCAGTGTTCCAAAACGAGGCGTGAAGTTACTCCGCAATTGCAAGCATCGTACAAAAGGCGCCCTCTCCCTTGAGAAATAAGCCGTGCGTCACGACATAGTCTCCAATCTGGAGGAGTCTTAAGTGAATTTTACTCTGAAAGCTAAAACGATTTTTATGTTCACCGTGCACTGTCGAATGTTTTTATAGAAACGAACTTTGTCTTGCTGGGGCTGGGAGCATCCGTTGATAATTTTTGGGTTTACCTATTACATTTGGGTTTTTCAACTCCACCTTCTGCAAGTTTCTGTTTACCTAAAAAGTTGCGAAAGCTACGTGTAATCTTCTGTGTGTTTTGATTTATACCTATAAAAATAAAATACGTAAGTAATAGTTCTTTTTCATTTTAAACCTAAGAAATATAGCACATGTGGTTTTTTCGTTTTGCCTATTCACTTGAAATTACGAGAGCTGTCCAGAAAGTAAGTTACGATTGATCGCGAAATTAAAATCACAGCGAAAATCAGAAATGTTTCATTTGTAACAGTTAGCTACACCTTTCAGCTACTTCTCTACGTAGTCGCCGTTCTGACTCAGACATTCGTCGTAGCGTTGTACCAACTTTCCAATACTCTCATCATAGAAGGCAGCCGCCAGTGCTTTCCGCCAATTCTCTACGCTGGCCTAAAGCTCGTTGTCTGGGCCAAAATGTTGTCTTCATAGCCAGCGGTTCGTTTGAGCAGAGATGAAACTCAGTGGGAGACAATTACGGGCTGTATTGTGGGTAACCAAACATTTCCAATTGAAACGACGCAGGAACGTCTTCATTGCCCCTGCAGAATGAGGCTGAGAATTGTCTTGAAGAAGAAACCGCACAACAGTAATGTAATGTTGGTTGCATAGCTTCAGGGGAAAATTCTGACCAGGCCCTCGTACTTGGCGGAAGACACTATTTTCTATAACATCTTTACGCGCTCACTAAGAGCTCAGGAATGAAAAGAGCGACATAATTCTACCTAGAGTCATACTAGAAACACTGCCCAACACATCTTTGCAAAGCTTTATCGGGTTTTCATAGTCATTTCCATTTCGCGACCGATCGTAACTTACTTTCTGGACAGCCCTCGTATATTAATTGTGAAAGTAGATTGTACAGGTCGAATTGCATTTATACCTTATCGTGATTTGACAGCATGTCATCTACAAAGTAGTCGGAATAGTTTACTTATAGATTTCTCAATGATGAAATACTTTTCCCCAGAAAAAAAACATTGTGTGTAATAACAATCAAAAAACAAACACTCCAAATATGCACACCGGCGCCGAAAACGTAAGTACAACACATACAACACTAGTAATCTTGGGAAATATATTTAAAAATTGTGTGTAATAGCAATCAAAAACCAAACGCACCAAATATGCACAACAGCGCCGAAAACGTAAGTACAAGATATACAACACTTGTACTCTCGGAAAATGTATTTAAAAATTAATAATGATGAACTACGTTTTTTTGCTACTAAGTCTTCCGTCCATACCACATACCTGTTGCAGTTTTCTATAAATGTGTATTCACAAGGGGGAAAATGGTTCAACTGACAATACCACTTTTCAAAAAATGGTTCAAATGGCTGTGAGCACTATGGGACTTAACTTCTAAGGTCATCAGTCCCCTAGAACTTAGAACTACTTAAACCTAACTAACCTAAGGACATCACACACATCCATGCCCGAGGCAGGATTCGAACCTGCGACAGTAGCGGTCGCGCGGTTCCAGACTGTAGCGCTATACCACTTTTCCTCAAACAATATTGATCCACATCGTAAGACGTCAGCGCCATTTAATTATGGAAAAGGCGTTGCTAGAGGGGCTTTGGAGATTTCAATGTGGTTGCGGATGTCAGGGCAGCCTTCGTTTGGTGCATCACTGCAGAAAAAGGTCTTTGGAAGTGCTGAGTGTATTCTCACAGATTACGTTCTCTAATCTATTCGATTCTGTGACAGAATTATCTTCAGAAGTTCACTATTTCGATTATGAGGATACTTTGTTTCTAGTATAATTTTTCGATGTTACAATACTGGAATGAGCTTTGCGCTTCCACTACTTTCTCTCCACATACTAACATGTTCATAGGTCTTCTCCTGTAGTAACTAGGAATAACCTTAGCACAAGAATCGCCGCGATCCGACGAAATTTCCCTATTCTGTGCCAATCTCTTCATCCCAGAGAAGGACTTACAACCCACAACCTCAATTTTTCTTTTATATTTTCCAATCTGTGTCTTTGCCCACAATTTTTATGCTCTACAACTCCATCTAGTACTAAGTACGTTACTCTTTGATATCTTAACAGTTGCACTACTATCCTGGTCCTTCTTTTAACGAGTATTTGTTCAGCGATTTTGTGGGGGTTTTCGTCATCTAGTATTTTACCAAAGCTCTTAATTTTCAACACCATTCCGTAGCGTCACATCTGAAACGTTTAGATTCTCTTCTATTACGGTTTTCAGTATTACCAACTTGCAAATATGCTATGTTCTGGCACGTCAGAGTTTACGTAATTTTAATAAGAATAATTTGTGAGAATCATAAATTTAGAAGTTTCCAAAAATTTTGAACCAAGTGTAAAGCCATAGTCTTGTAAAGGACGAAAGAATAAGCCAACCAGTTGTGTAACACAGGCTCATTAGAACCTTTGACCTAGTTTGCAACAATTACAAAATTATCTTCTTCAAAACCTAGGTCAAGAATTCTAATGAGTTTGTGTTACGCAACTAGTTGGCTGATTCTGTCATCCTTCTCAACACTACCAAAAATTTCATTTGCAGTGTTCTATATTTCTTGAGAGATCGAATAGGGTGGGGAAGAAGTTTCGGTTCCAAGCAAGAGAAAATTCTCAATTAATGTCAGTATCTCTATCATTCTTATTTTTCACATATTTACTCGTGTCAGAAGCCTACCTTTACAGTACACACATTTAAACACGATATGTACACATTTGTAGAAAACAACATTCAGAAACATCATCCAGCAAATTTGCTAATCATATTATACGAAGGTAATCCCGAAAGTAAGGTCACCTATTTTTTTATAAGCACATAGACCTGTTTATTTCCACAATGGTTAACAGCAGTTTACAGCTTGGACATGTAGCTATTTTTCGACTTAATCGCCTTTTCTGTCGATGAATTTTTGGTAACGTTGTGGCAGTTTTTGTATGCCCATGTCATACCATCTCGCCGCCAAGCTGTTCAGGAAGTTATGAACCTCTTCTTTCACCTCATCGTCGGAGCTGAATCGCTTTCCGGCCAAATGTTCTTTTAACCTAGGCAACAGGTGGTACTCAGGAATATAGGGTGGTTGGGTGATTATGTTCCACTGAAACTGTTGCAGGGGAGCAATGGTTTGTCGAGCGATGTGTGGGCGAATGGAGATGTGTACGCCCTTGCTCAACATCCCGGTTCTGAACTGCCCGTTTGAGTTTTTTCAGAGTCTCACAGCACCTGTCAGCGTTAATTGTGGTTCCAGCGATTCGGCTCCGACGACGAGGTGAAAGAAGAGCTTCATAACTTTCTAAACAGCTTGGCGGCAAGTTGCTATGACATAGGCACACAAAAACAGCCACAGCTTCTACAAAAATGCATCGGCAGAAATGGTGATTAAATCGAAAAATAGCAAAATTTTCAAGCTGTAAACTGATTTAAACCATTGTAGAAATAAACAGGTCTATGTACTTATATAAAAATAGGAGGCCTTACTTTTGGGATTACCCTCGTATATGTCTAAAATTGAACCACACCTACGGCACTATCATTTGCTAACATAAGGTCTCGCGTTGAAGAGGTAAATGGACAAAGAGGGTATTGTCATGAAGGTTCCACAGTATATTTTTGTTCTCCGAACTGACACGTGCTATCCTCCGATGTGAAGCCCCGTAGTTTAAGCGAGGAGTCCCCCCTACCGACATCAGTTCTTCAGCGGTTGACGCCCAGTCACCCCATTCCCTCGTTGTGGCTGGGTGGAATATATTCTCGCAGTTCCATTTGGTCTTCTTCTGCGCGTTTCCGTGGAGAATGTCATAAATCGTCTCGAGACAGTCTGAAAGGTTCTGCTCTTCAAGGGGAAATTTTTCGTGATGTTAGCCTAGGCTCAGTTGGCTCTACTGATTTAGTCTTTCCTAATAGTTGTTCGGTACCTAGAATACATTGTCAAAGACATAATTACTTCCAATGCGTTTGTGTGTACAAAAGAGAACATTGCCCCTCGTGCTTCAATGAATGAATGGAGCACGTCCACTTTTATAGATCAAAATTAGTTGTACGAACATAGCAAGAACCCCAAATTGTTATCATGGACAATGTGTTATTTTTATGGCTAATTTGTAGGATACTTCACTCCTTTGTCGCTTATAAAATTTCATAAAGAGACTTTTTGTCGCAGAGAAAGAAAGAATGTTTTGAGACCACAATGGGTACAGTCAACCGACTAATTGGAAAGGATGTTCTTCCTCGCAGTTCCCTCCCCCACACGTAATGTGTCTTGAGTGTTTCCAGTTAGAGAAGAAGTCCTAAAGTTTATTTGTGTAGTCTGGCATCATGTCTGTGTTGTACGATGCTAAGAGAAAGGAGATAGTGAAACCCGTATCCGGCACGTATCTTAGTCCTCTCGAATGGCGTGCAGGGGACTTTCGGGCGTGACTTTCCCGTTACACTATCTGATCGCTATTAACAGTGTCACCTTACGAGAGAATGCGGAGAGGTTTGGAATCCAACCCGAGATATTGGCACAAAATCTGGTAATTAGGAGCTTTATGCTACCAGCTCTCCTCACCCAGACGTGGAAAATTTCTTCCCCCACCAGGATTCGAACCGGCCATTTCAGAGTCAAGAGATTTCTGCCAGTAATGGTAAAACGTAAACAGACCTTTCGTCGCAGACAGTATGAAGGTGGACGGCCCCCCGTGGCAGCGTCTGGTCCTGCGCAGGCGGCACGCGCATGCTGCGCTCCAGCTCGCCGCGCACTCATATGAAGCGGAGCGGGGCAGTCCACCGTCCAACGGTGAAGACACAGCAGTGCGTTCTGGTCGTGCAGTCGGCACGTAGTTCTGCCGTTTGTGGGCGGCAGAAATAAACAGCGAGCCGTGTCTTGCACTGATAGAAGCGCACAATACAGAAACTAATAGCACAACCAGACTAGACGTGACGAAGAATGGGAAGGACATAAGCAGTGGAACGAAGATGCCAAGCCTGGAACTGAAAAAGCAAACGACATCTTTACTTTTCAGAAGAGAGAAGTCCCAACGAAGAAACGTTACAAAACACGATTTGGTAAATATACATTTGTTAAATTTCTAGAGATTACACGGCTTTTATTATATATAATTGTGCAATTGCGAGAATATAATGAACACTGATAATGTGATTCTTTGTTTCTCTCGTCTGTGCAATTGCTAAATGCAAATTCTCTTCGCCGTAAACGTTTCGTTTCATTAAAACATTGATAGTGGTCTGCAAATTATGTATATTTAAGAGTATTTTCAGATAAAAATAAATTCATTTGTGAAACTGACAAAGTCTGAAAGAGATTATAAAACGTACTTGATTTGCTGACCACTGATGATAGTTTGCTAAATGGCAACGTGTACGGTAGTAAAGGAGTTTTGCTATTTGGGGAGCAAAATAACTGATGATGGTCGAAGTAGAGAGGATTTAAATGTAGACTGGCAATGGCAAGGAAAGCGTTTCTGAAGAAGAGAAATTTGTTAACATCGAGTATAGATTTAAGTGTCAGGAAGTCATTTCTGAAAGTATTCGTATGGAGTGTAGCCATGTATGGAAGTGAAACATGGACGATAAATAGTTTGGACAAGAAGAGAATAGAAGCTTTCGAAATGTGGTGCTACAGAAGAATGCTGAAGATTAGATGGGTAGATCACATAACTAATGAGGAAGTATTGAAGAGGATTGGGGAGAAGAGAAGTTTGTGGCACAACTTGACCAGAAGAAGCGATCGGTTGGTAGGACATGTTCTGAGGTATCAAGGGATCACCAATTTAGTATTGGAGGGCAGCGTGGAGGGTAAAAATCGTAGGGGGAGACCAAGAGATGAATACACTAAGCAGATTCAGAAGGATGTAGGTTGCAGTAGGTACTGGGAGATGAAGAAGCTTGCACAGGATAGAGTAGCATGGAGAGCTGCATTAAACCAGTCTCAGGACTGAAGACAACAACAACAACGGTAGAGAATACAGATATTTCGTAATTGCATAGATTTTACAGACTGAATAATGAAGACTATCTGATCAAAAGTATCCGGACATCCCTACGTAATACGGAATTGACCACTAGGATGTGACTGAAGGCGGACCCACTGCAACAAAAGGACATGGGGAGTATTGTGTAGTGCCCCTCTGTCGGCAGGAAAAAACTAACGATCAACTTTGAACACACTTTATTATAACTGAAGCGCCTACTTGGCGTGCACAAGTTTCCAAACGCAAGAAGAACAAGAAGCACAACAATTGTTGTGTTGGCAAAAACCAGACAGGAGTGTAAGACATTGAAAAGAAAATAATATCCAGAATACTACTCTACGCAGTTACAAAGATACAATTTTCTACTGAATGCTACTGCGAGTGTCTACTATGCTAGAGCCAGCGTAGGTATTGGCCGGAGCTATCCTAGCTGTAGGTATACACTGCCGGTCTGACTCTGCTGGCGTGCTTATAACGCCGATTCGGCGGAGTGCTACACGTAGTCACATTAGTTCCAGTTGGTGGACATTCACAAGGCTTTTCACGAAGTACTTCCTTGTTTATGCGGAAAGTCTGTTGTTGTTTACATCCACTGGCGAAGTTTCGATCTGAACTGTTGAAGGGAGGTCGACAGCCCACCTTGCATGTCTGTTGTGCGGGCCCTCAAACTGATAAGGGGCCGCTACAACATATTGCATTGTTACCAGAGATGCACTAACAGCAGAATAGTTCAGACACTGAGCTCAGTGGCTCCTAAAATGTGAAAGTCTTTGGCTGTCATGTGAGTAACAAATCCATTAGGGACAGTTCAACATTTTCTAAAGCTTCCCAGTTCGACTGTCGATGATGTGACTGTGAAGCACATACGAGACGGAGTAAAAATGGTTCAAATGGCTCTGAGCACTATGGGACTTAACAGATGTGGTCATCAGTCCCCTAGAACTTAGAACTACTTAAACCTAACTAACCTAAGGACATCACACACATCCATGCCCAAGGCAGGATTCGAACCTGCGACCGTAGCGGTCACGCGGTTCCAGACTGAAGCGCCTAGAACCGCACGGCCACACCGGCCGGCCGTGAAGGAGTAACCACAGGTAAACCAAGACCAGTCAGAATTGATGTACTGAGGAGCAGGAACCGTCAATTACTCTAGAGAGTGGTTTTAAGAAATTGTATGAAGTCTTGAGTTCCACAGTATTACCATCAGCCCAGCTGGCACAATGACTGTGCATAAGGAGCTAAAGAGAACCGAGTACAGAAGTGGAGCCGCACATTTCCGTAGTCAATGCTAAGCAACGCTTGAGGTTGTGTATAGAGCGAAGCCACTGAACGGTGGATGACTGATGACCAGTGATTTGGAGCGATTAATCACGCTAAACCCTGTGGCAATCCGACAGAAGAGTTTGGGTATGGCAGATGACTGGGGAGCCTTACCTTACATCATGTGTAACGCTAACAGTGAAATGTGGAGGAGGTGATGTTTGGTAAGTGGGGGTAAGCTAAATTTTACAGCTTTTGTGTACTGCATAAAGTTAGAAGACAGTGATGTTTTGTATCAGCAGTATAATGCAACCTGTCATAAAGCAGCATCTGTGTGGTAATGGTTTGTGAACAGTAATATTCTTGAACCGGTATGACTTCCCCAGAGTCACAAGTTGAAGACAGAGGAACACTTTCAGGATTAGTCAGAATGTCGACTTGACTCTAGGTCCCAACGTCTAATACCACGGTTTCTGGTTTCTTATCTTGAGGAAGAATGGTCTGACATTCCTCCGCAGACAGTAAGACACGCCACTGAAAATATCTCTAGCACAGTTGAAGTCGTCATAAAGGTGAAGGGTCCAAATGGTTTGCTTTCCATGATTTCGTGTTTCTGGCAGTCAAAAATACTTCTAATGGTACTGTGTTTTTGATTATATGTAGGGTCCGTACAAAAACAAGGAAACTCCGCAATAAATGCTGCTTAAACATAAATGAAAATGCTAGCCAATCCTGCATGTTCCACCGTTGTATTTAACCACGAACGATTTCTGTGCGCCGGCCGAAGTGGCCGCGCGGTTCTGGCGCTGCAGTCTGGAACCGCGAGCCCGCTACGGTCACAGGTTCGAATTCTGCCTCGGGCATGGATGTGTGTGATGTCCTTAGGTTAGTTAGGTTTAACTAGTTCTAAGTTCTAGGGGACTAATGACCTCAGCAGTTGAGTCCCATAGTGCTCAGAGCCATTTGAACCATTTTTTTTTTATTTCTGTGCAATGTTCTCAATGCATTGCAAGAATCAATAGTGATAAGAACAGTCTTCCGTGTAGTTGTGAGTGCATTATGTCGGAGCAAAGTGACTTCGAAAGTGGGCAAATTATTGGTGGTCATTTGGTGGGTGCTTCAGTGATTGAGGTAGCCGAAGTGTTTAGAGTTCCACGATGCACCTTATCGAAGATTTATACCGCATACTGTGAAAACGGGAAAGTCTCATCCGGTTAGTCACAACGCGGACGAAAGTCTGTGTTGAGCGATCGTGACAGACTGTCTTTGAAGATGATTGTGAAGAAGAGAATGAAACCTGTAAAATCACTGCAGAACTGAATGTCACACTGGAAAAACATAACCTCTGAACCGCAGACCGAGCTGGTATTGCAAAACCACGCATCCGTGATGCAAATGCTGGTACCAGAAAAAAGTGGTGCCAAGCCATAAAGACTGGACTATGGAGCAATGGAAGAGCGTCGATTGATCGAATGAGTCTTCTTTCAGTATGTTTCTAACTTCTGGTAGAGTTGACGTCCCGAGAGTGAAACATGGTTGGGGTTCGGTGAGGTTTTGTGTATCCAAATCGTGGTATTCCATGGGCGCCATGGTTATTCTGCAAGGCTGTATTACTACCAAGGATTATGTGATAATTTTCGCTGATCGCGTCCATCGCATGGGACAATGTTTGTTCTCCAAAGGTGATTCTGCGTTCCAAGACGACACGGCTCCTGTTCACGCAACGCACATCATCCTGGACTGGTTTTGTGAGAACGAGGATAATGTCGTATCTCCCTTGCTCACCACAATTCTAGAGCTCAGTTTCATTGACCCTTTCTGGTCTAATAGGGAGAGAAGGATTTTAGATCGCTATCCACCTCCATTATCCTTATCTTATTTGCCAGGAACTGTATGTATCCCTTCCGGGACGATAGGAAGCTACTTTCAATGACTGTGGTATTCCTATACCATATTAGATGTGGTAATGTGTTTACGGAGTTTCCGTATTTTCGTCCACCCCCCGTACAACAAATGGAGGCAGCCGCTGTAAGTGTCGTATTTATGGCATTGTTGCACGTACTAAGACACCAGTGATCAGCAGCGAACACCCTATTCGGAATGAAGTCTTGTATCAACTGAGTGTGGCTGCTGCGTGTGTGTATGACCCGTTTGCCTCGTAGTAAATGTTACCACGCTGCGGCGGCCGGACTGGCCGAGCGGTTCTAGGCGCTACAGTCTGGAACCGCGAGGCCGCTACGGTCGCAGGTTCGAATCCTGCGTCGGGCATGGATGTGTGTGATGTCCTTAGGTTAGTTAGGTTTAAGTCCCATAGAGCTCAGAGCCATTTTTGCTACCACGCTGCAGCTGCGCTCAGACGATACGCAGCACAAGTGGTATTCGCGCCTCAGATACACTGCCGGAAGAAAATAAGTACACCGTTTTATAGATTTTCCGATTCACTAAAGATTAAATATTGAAACAGTGCATATGGATTACATAAATGATTACATTTTGTAAGGGATCCGTGATCCCACGAACATAGATACTAGTATCCGACACCCAGACAGGAGTCGATTGTCGAGCGCTGCAAGAGGCAGTGAGATTAGTGTCGGGTGAAAGCACTACTGGAAAGACTGGCCAAAAAAAAAAAAAAAAAATTGCGGTCGAGCTGAGTACGGTGTCAATGGCGGATGTGCCGAGTGAGGAGTAAATTGTAAATTCACGGAGTGTGACAAATGAGCTTGTCACCCTATCGATACCGATTCGCGAGTGATATAAAACCAAAAGTGACAAGTGCCGAATTACGTGTTCCTCGTCAACCGCGTCGCTCAGAAACAACAATGGATTACAGTGAGGATTGTTGTGAATGTTAACCATCATCATTGCCTGTGACGAAGTACTTAAAATCAGGAAGCAATAAAAGATATAACAGTAATTAAACGTGGAAGGCGAAGGTAGCAACTGCCTCCGAATTTGTGTGTTAATAGAAAATACGTGTCAGTTTGTAAATCGCAACCTTTGAGGTCTTTAATAATAGAAAAACTTTCAATCATTAACTATTCCGTGTCAGAACAGCCGCACTCTGTTGAAATATTCCCGAAACTAGAGCAGAAAAACCGATGGCCTTTCATCCATTAAGCACACGGTCATATATTCATAATAATTAACTGTTTGGCGGCTTCAGTAAATCACACAAAACCCAATAAAGGATAAAACGGGGGTGTTTCAATCCATAGGTCAACGGCATAAGCGGTTCTAAGGTACCAGGTATCGGCCCATGCTGAAACGCATTAGTACGTGATATAGCCTCCTAGGGCGGCACTGCAGGCGCCTACTTCGGCATCCAGTCGACTAATTCTGTCCTGGGGTACGTTATTCCAAGCCTGCTCTAGCTGTTCACATAGTCTATAAGAGTTGTTGACTGACAACTTTCACAGGTCAGTTCTCCTCCTATCGTATTCCACGCTTACTCAATTGGAGACAAGTTCGGAGGTCGTGCTAGCCAGGGAAGTTGCTGCACGTCTTGCAGAGTGCGTTGAGGTTCACGGGCAGTGTGTTGGCGAGTATTATCCAGTTGAAACGACACATCACTTTCCTGTCGCAAGAACGGCAAAAGAGCAACATTCTGCACATACCAAAGGCTGGTTAGCGTCCCTTCACGAACACCAAAGGCGAACGAGAGCTATAGCTCATCGCGGCCCAGGCCATAAGGTGTGGGTGGGGCCAGTGTGTCTCGGATGAATGTACTCTATGAGACAGCGTTGCGCCAGCTCTATGACGACCGTCACTTACATGCAGACAGATCTTTCTTCCATTGCCGAAGACCACGGCGCGCCGTTCCAACTTCCAAGTGATCCTCTGACTGCACCAGTCCAGCCGTGCACGTCGATGCTGTGGTGAGAGCGGAAGATGGGCTGGAGATGTGCGCCTGTCCGTAGTCCCACTGCTAATAAACACTTTCGCAACAGTTCGTGTTGACACGTCTAGCCTCATAAACCCTCTTATTTGTGCTGTGATAGCTGTACGCTCTTCCACTGCTGTCCTCACAATACGACGATCCAGGTGGTCGTCTGTGCTGCGGGCACGTCCAAAACCTCGTCTACAGATACCACAATGTTCACGTGACCACTGACAACAGCATCGTTGCACAGATGACGCAGTAGATCCAACCATTTGTGGCAATCCTACGAAAGGGCCCTCCTGCTTCTCGGAAGGCCATAATCTGGTTCCTTTCAAACTCGCTCACTTGGCTGTAGGAAGCCCAAAAGTGTCTCTGTGGTATGGTTGCCTGCTTTCTTCTACATCTACATCTACATCTACATCTACATACATACTCCGCAAAAATTTTGTGTCGTTTTGTTTGTGCTCTCTGTAGATTAGTTCAGACGTTATTTGCACAACAGTTTTTAACGTGGATAGGGACTGCAACTGCTGTGTTCGGATGCAGGTTGAGTTGGCATCCCTTCGCTCCCAGCCTCAGGCAGTGTTGGCTTCGGTCACACAGCTTGAGGCTGTTGCCAATGGGCATCACTGTGGGGGTCCGGATCGGGGTTTGTCGGGGACGGCCAGCTCGTCCCACGCATCCCCCTGATCGGACTACGACTGTGGCTGCCCGGGATACTGCCCGCATTGAGGCTGATTCCTCACCTGTGGTAGAGTGGGAGGCCGTCTCAAGGTGTGGCAGCGGGCGAAAGACATTCCGGAGGGCTGAACGGAAGGCCTCTCCAGTTTGTCTGACGAACCGGTTTCAGGCTCTGTCTCAGGCTGATACTGATCTTCAGCCTGACATGGCTGCTTGTCCTGTTCCAGAGGTTGCCCCTCAGTCTGCAAGATCCGAGCAGTCGCAGAGGGTGGGCTTACTGGTAGTTGGGAGCTCCAACGTCAGGCGCGTAATGGGGCCCCTTAGGGATATGGCTGCAAGGGAGGGGAAGGAAACCAAAGTGCACTCCGTGTGCATACCGGGGGGAGTCATTCCAGATGTGGAAAGGGTCCTTCCGGATGCCATGAAGGGTACAGGGTGCACCCATCTGCAGGTGGTCGCTCATGTCGGCACCAATGGTGTGTGTCGCTATGGATCGGAGGAAATCCTCTCTGGCTTCCGGCGGCTATCTGATTTGGTGAAGACTGCCAGTCTCGCTAGCGGGATAAAAGCAGAGCTCACCATCTGCAGCACCGTCGACAGGACTGACTGCAGACCTTTGGTACAGAGCCGAATGGAGGGTCTGAATCAGAGGCTGAGACGGTTCTGTGACCGTGTGGGCTGCACATTCCTCGACTTGCGCCATAGGGTGGTGTGGTTTCGGCTTCCGCTGGATAGGTCAGGAGTCCACTACACGTAGCAAGCGGCTACACGGGTAGCAGGGTTTGTGTGGCGTGGAATGGGCGGTTTTTTAGGTTAGATGGCCTCGGGCAAGTACAGAAAGGGCAACAGCCTCAAAGGGTGCGAGGTAAAGTTAGGACATGCGGGGACCAAGCAACAATCGGTATTGTAATTGTAAACTGTCGAAGCTGCATTGGTAAAGTACCGGAACTTCAAGCGCTGATAGAAAGCACCGAAGCTGAAATCGTTATAGGTACAGAAAGCTGGCTGAAGCCAGAGATAAATTCTGCCGAAATTTTTACAAAGGCACAGACTTTGTTTAGAAAGGATAGATTGCATGCAACCGGTGGTGGCGTGTTTGTCGCTGTTAGTAGCAGTTTATCCTGTAGTGGAGTAGAAGTGGATAGCTCCTGTGAATTATTATGGGTGGAGGTTACACTCAACAAACGAGCTAGGTTAATAATTGGCTCCTTTTACCGACCTCCCGACTCAGCAGCATTAGTGGCAGAACAACTGAGAGAAAATTTGGAATACAAAAATGGTTCAAATGGCTCTGAGCACTATGGGACTCAACTGCTGTGGTCATTAGTCCCCTAGAACTTAGAACTAGTTAAACCTAACTAACCTAAGGACATCACAAACATCCATGCCCGAGGCAGGATTCGAACCTGCGACCGTAGCGGTCTTGCGGTTCCAGACTGCAGCGCCTTTAACCGCACGGCCACTTCGGCCGGCTTTTGGAATACATTTCACATACATTTTCTCAGCATGTTATAGTCTTAGCTTGAGATTTCAATTTACCTGATATAGACTGGGACACTCAGATGTTTAGGACGGGTGGTAGCGACAGACCATCGAGTGACATTATACTGAGTGCACTATCCTAAAATTACCACGAGCAATTAAACAGAGAACCGACTCGTGGAGATAACATCTTGGGCCGACTGATAACAAACAGACCCGAACTTTTCGACTCTGTATGTGCAGAACAGGGAATCAGTGATCATAAGGCCGTTGCAGCATCCCTGAATATGGAAGTTAATAGGAATATAAAAAAAGGGAGGAAGGTGTATCTGTTTAGCAAGAGTAATAGAAGGCAGATTCCAGACTACCTAACAGATCAAAACGAAAATGTTGAGTGTTTATGGAAAAAGTTCAAGGCAATCGTAAAATGCGTTTTAGACAGGTACGTGCCGAGTAAAACTGTGAGGGACGGGAAAAACCCACCGTGGTACAACAACAAAGTTAGGAAACTACTGCGAAAGCAAAGAGAGCTTCACTCCAAGTTTAAACGCAGCCAAAACCTCTCAGACAAACAGAAGCTAAACGGTGTCAAAGTTAGCGTAAGGAGGGCTATGCGTGAAGCGTTCAGTGAATTCGAAAGTAAAATTCTGTGTACCGACTGGACAAAAAATCCTAGGAAGTTCTGGTCTTACGTTAAATCAGTAAGTGGCTCGAAACAGCATATCCAGACACTCCGGGATGATGATGGCATTGAAACAGAGGACGACACGCGTAAAGCTGAAATTCTAAACACATTTTTCCAAAGCTGTTTCACAGAGGAAGACCGCACTGCAGTTCCTTCTCTAAATCCTCACACAAACGAAAAAATGGCTGACATCGAAATAAGTTTCCAAGGAATAGAAAAGCAACTGGAATCACACAACAGAGGAAAGTCCACTGGACCTGATGGGATACCAATTCGATTCTACACAGAGTACGCGAAAGAACTTGCCCCCCTTCTAACAGCCGTGTACCGCAAGTCTCTAGAGGAACGGAAGGTTCCAAATGATTGGAAAAGAGCACAGGTAGTCCCAATCTTCAAGAAGGGTCGTCGAGCAGATCCGCAAAACTATAGACCTCTGACGTCGATCTGTTGTAGAATTTTAGAACATGTGTTTTGCTCGAGTATCATGTCGTTTTTGGAAACCCAGAATCTACTCTGTAGGAATCAACATGGATTCCGGAAACAGCGATCGTGTGAGACCCAACTCGCTTTATTTGTTCATGAGACCCAGAAAATATTAGATACAGGCTCCCAGGTAGATGCCATTTTCCTTGACTTTCGGAAGGCGTTCGATACAGTTCCGCACTGTCGCCTGATAAACAAAGTAAGAGCCTACGGAATATCAGACCAGCTGTGTGGCTGGATTGAAGAGCTTTTAGCAAACAGAACACAGCATGTTGTTCTCAATGGAGAGACGTCTACAGACGTTAAAGTAACCTCTGGCGTGCCACAGGGGAGTGTTATGGGGCCATTGCTTTTCACAATATATATAAATGACCTAGTAGATTGTGTCGGAAGTTCCATGCGGCTTTTCGCGGATGATGCTGTAGTATACAGAGAAGTTGCAGCATTAGAAAATTGTAGCAAAATGCAGGAAGATCTGCAGCGGATAGGCACTTGGTGCAGGGAGTGGCAACTGACGCTTAACATAGACAAATGTAGTGTATTGCGAATACATAGAAAGAAGGATCCTTTATTGTATGATTATATGATAGCGGAACAAACACTGCTAGCAGTTACTTCTGTAAACTATCTGGGAGTATGCGTGCGGAACGATTTGAAGTGGAATGATCATATAAAATTAATTGTTGGTAAGGCGGGTACCGGGTTGAGATTCATTGGGAGAGTCCTTAGAAGATGTAGTCCATCAACAAAGGAGGTGGCTTACAAAACACTCGTTCGATCTATACTTAAGTATTGCTCACCAGTGCGGGATCCGTACCAGATCGGGGTGACGGAGGAGATAGAGAAGATCCAAAGAAGAGCGGCGCGTTTCGTCACAGGTTTATTTGGTAACCGTGGTAGCGTTACGGAGATGTTTAGCAAACTCAAGTGGCAGACTCTGCGAGAGAGGCGCTCTGCATCGCGGTGTAGCTTGCTCGCCAGGTTTCGAGAGGGTGCGTTTCTGGATGAGGTATCGAATATATTGCTTTCCCCTACTTATACCTTCCGAGGAGATCACGAATGTAAAATT
Organism: Schistocerca cancellata; assembly: GCF_023864275.1. Lineage (NCBI taxonomy): Eukaryota > Metazoa > Arthropoda > Insecta > Orthoptera > Acrididae > Schistocerca > Schistocerca cancellata. The sequence goes on along the minus strand of NC_064631.1, from coordinate 29,980,279 downwards.
AGAGAGATTAGAGCGCGCGCGGAGGCTTTCAGACAGTCGTTCTTCCCGCGAACCATACGCGACTGGAACAGGAAAGGGAGGTAATGACAGTGTCACGTTATGTGCCCTCTGCCACACATCGTTGGGTGGCTTGCGGAGTATAAATGTAGATATAGAATGTAGATGTAGATGAATCCACCATACGGTGCGTGGCGGAGGGTACCTCGTACCACAACTAGCATCTTCTCTCCCTGTTCCACTCCCAAACAGAACGAGGGAAAAATGACTGCCTATATGCCTCTGTACGAGCCCTAATCCCTCTTATCTTATCTTTGTGGTCTTTCCGCGAAATGTAAGTTGGCGGCAGTAAAATTGTACTTCAGTCAGCCTCAAATGCTGGTTCTCTAAATTTCCTCAGTAGCGATTCACGAAAAGGACGTCTCCTTTCCTCTAGAGACTCCCACCCGAGTTCCTGAAGCATTTCCGTAACACTCGCGTGATGATCAAACGTACCAGTAACAAATATAGCAGCCCGCCTCTGAATTGCTTCTATGTCCTCCCTCAATCCGACCTGATAGGGATCCCAAGCGCTCGAGCAGTACTCAAGAATAGGTCGCACAAGCGTTCTATAAGCGGTCTCCTTTACAGATGAACCACATCTTCCTGAAATTCTACCAACGAACCGGAGACGACTATCCGCGTTCCCCACAGCTGCCATTCCATGCTTCATATCGCTCTGCAATGTTACGCCCAAATATTTAATCGACGTGACTGTGTCAAGCGCTACGCTACTAATGGAGTATTCAAACATTACGGGATTCTTTTTCCTATTCATCTGCATTAATTTACATTTATCTATATTTAGAATTAGCCGTCATTCTTTACACCAATCACAAATCCTGTCCAAGTCATCTTGCATCCTCCTACAGTCTCTCAACGACGACACCTTCCCGTACACCACAGCATCATCAGCAAACAGCCGTACATTGCTTTCCGCCCTACCCAAAAGATCATTTAAGTAGATAGAAAACAACAGCGGACCTACCACACTTCCCTGGGGCACTCCAGATGATACCCTCACCTCCGATGAACACTCACCATCGAGGACGACGTACTGGGTTCTATTGCTTAAAAAGTCTTCGAGCCACTCACATATTTCGGAACCAATCCCATATGCTCGTACCTTAGTTAGGAGTCTGCAGTGGGGCACCGAGTCAAACGCTTTGCGCAAGTCAAGGAATGTTGCATCCGTCTGATACCCTTCATCCATGGTTCTCAAGATATCATGTGAAAAAAGGGGCGAGTTGCGTTTCGCAGGAGCGATGCTTCCTAAAGCCGTGCTGATTCATGGACAGCAACTTCTCTGTCTCAAGGAAATTCATTATATTCGAACTGAGAATATGTTCGAGAATCCTGCAACAAACCGATGTTAAGGATATTGGTCTGTAATTTTGAGGATCCGTCCTTCTGCCCTTCTTACATACAGGCGTCACCTGCGTTTTTTTCCAGTCGCTCGGGACTTTACGTTGGACAAGAGATTCGCGATAAATGCAAGCTAAGTAAGGAGCCAATGCAGTAGAGTACTCTATGGAAAACCGAATTGGAATCCCGTCAGGACCTGGCGATTTATTTATTTTCAACCCATTCAGCTGCTTCACAACCCCAGGGATGTCTATCACTATGTCCTCCATACGGGAATCTGTACGAGACTCAAACGGCTTCACACACGTTTGCACCACACTGAGTCTTCTGTCTGTGAGCATTTCCTATTACAGGGTAGACACAGATGGCGCTCTGGTAGCTATGCTGCTACGCTATCTGTTGGCTGATGATGCTGATACATCTACTATCCCTCAGATGGCTACGCCATCATAAAACTGGAAATGGGCGTATGGCATCGTTGGCCGGGAGGCTCCTATTCGAGAAGGTTCGGCCGCCAAGTGCAAGTCTTATTTCATTCGACGCCATGAGGATGAAATGATGATGAGGACGACACAACACCCAGTCCACGAGCGGGGAAAATTCCCAAACCCGGCTGGGAATCGAAGCCGGGCCGACCTATCGTTTTTTTTTTCCCTTCCATTTTGTTCGATATAGTTCGTTGCCTTTCGTCTGGGCGGACGTCACAAGACATCCGTTCAAGGTGATCGTTCATTCCTTGCTCAGTATCTTTTTTTTTTTTATTACAGAGAGCACGCAGCCCTGCAGGGAAAGCGTGGAGAGATCCGAGGCGGCCTCGAACCGATCAGTCGGCCGCACTGTATCCTGACGCCAAACAGCGGCCGGAGTCTGTAAAAATACCCGCGGCGCGGCCGGGGGAGAAGTTTCCTCCGGCACGGCGCAGCTCCCAGCGGGCGGCAAATATTGTGACTGGCGGGACTCGCTGCCGCAGCGGCCGCCGTTCTGTTTGCCGTACGACGCAAATACGGTGACACCAAACACGGATATTTGGCCGGCCGGCGTACACACTCGCACACATCTCTCTCTCTCTCTCTCTCTCTCTCTCTCTCTTCTCTGCTGCCGTCGCAACGCTAAGGCCTCTTGGAGCACGCCCCGCGATACCTGTGGCACACAAAGAAATTGTTTTCCATTTTCAGAGTGTGCAGTCGCGGGGACTTCGAAAATGCTAACGAGGCGACGTACGACTCTCGGCGAGGGGAAACTGAAAGCGGCAGTAAGTAGGCAAACAGCACTAAGGCTTAGCCGACGCCTGGCGTGCCACTGTTTGGTCGCTTTGATCTGCCACACAGAGCGCTAATGACTAATAGCACGTTAGGCTTCTTCAGGTTTTTTCCTCCATCATTCGTGTTTACGGAGCAAGGTAGCGCGATGGGTGAGGGACTGCCGTCTTGGAGGAAACAACAAGTGACAAGGGAAACAAGAACGCAATAATCCACCTGTCGATACCATATGACACGAAATCCCGTACACATTCAACGTCTAGGTGCCTCGACTAGTAAAAAAAGTGCGTAAAGTTCCGCGTTCTGACACTAGATGGACCAGTCGTGCACGACCGATCGCCATGTCATCCTCTGCCAATGGCGCCATTGGACGGGGCATGGAGGAGCGTGTCGTCAGCACACCGCTCTCGCAGTCGTTTCCGAATTCACTGAACTTAGAACCAGTTACTAATTTGTAGAGTAGTTCCTCTGCTGGCCCCACGTCGCTCATTCAACTCCGTACCAGGCCTCCCACCAAAGAAAAACCGGGAATCGAACCCGGGTATTCCGCATGACAGTCAGTCTTGCTGACCACTCAACTGCTTTTTTATTTTATTTATTTCTTTTATAATCGATTCCTAGGCAAACGCTCTACTAGTTTTTTTCGTGGATAAAAATCACTGAATAATCGGCAATCGATACCGAGGCCTCTTTCCATCCTGGCACTCACCTTACCGCTTTTCTTTTTTTTCATTTTTTGTTCGTTTGAGGGCGCACACTTCACTATATTTCCGATTCTTACCAATTTCTGAACGGAGCAAAACGCAAATTAAAATAAAAAACTGCATATTGCATTTAGGAATCGAACACGCGCCCTTCGCTCCCCAAAATCATTTGTCTGCGAAATGTTTAAAAATCTTCTTCGAGTTGTTTTGAAGCTATTCGTCAAAATCGTATAACCCTAGTATGAACCCACTGAAATTATTTTTCCAGTAAAAAGCTAAAACTCATTTACGGAATAAGCGCCGGCCGGAGTGGCCGAGCGGTTCTAGGCGCTACAGTCTGGAACCACGCGACCGCTACGGACGCAGGTTAGAATCCTGCCTCGCGCATGGATGTGTGTGATGTCCTTAGGTAGTTAGGTTTAAGTAGTTCTAAGCTCTAGGGGACTGATGACCTCGGAAGTTAAGTCCCATAGTGCTCAGAGCCATTTGAACCATTTGAATGGCATAAACTAAATATTCTGCATTCGAAATATTAGTTACCCGCTATCGAAAAATGTATACTCGTGTTAGAAGGTTTCAAACTTTTCTTACGGAAACCATAAAAAATCTCTTCTTCAGGAAGAACTGATAGCTCTTCTTTGAATGAAATGAAACGTTCCTTGTGTATTGTACGTTTGGAACAAAAATGTCTCGAGCAAGAATGAATAGAAAATATTATTAGCAGAACGTGGTTACCAATTACAGACCTCTGGATTATGGTCCTACCACTGTTCCACTTTTCCTTCCGCACTACCCGTCTGATGGTGCTGCAAGTCTAATCGCATCGTTTTTATGCAGTTGTTCAACTGTCCATGCCATCAAAAGTCTCCGCTACCCACATCAGCCCTTAGCCAATGCCCTGCCGGTTAAACGTAAGCTTGAGCATGTTGCAAAAGAATCCTGAAAGCTGAGTAATTGCCGGCTACACCAGTATGCAGAAAGCATACGCTGACGAAAAGCCGGCGATCTTCTGGTCGACTTCCCTCTCACCAGCGACCACGAAGTGTACAAATGACCAAGCAGCCACATTATTCTATTGTTTTTCGTTTTTGGAAAGAGCGAAGTTGCATGCCGCAGAACAGCGTCATTGGTTTAGACGGCGTCAAAAGGTCTGGTAAGGAAAGCCAACTGTTTCCGGAGCTAATACCAGTTCACCTAATGACGACATCAGGAAAACCCATGCTGGATGATATCTATAAGAGCACCCTTACTACATTTGTCCGAGTTTCTCTACGGAGTCAGACCCTTCGCATAATAGCCAGACTCAGATATTCGCGCGATATTTCCCGAAACATCTTCACAAACTGCTCTTCGGAGAGAAACCTTCCTGCTGTTGTGCATAAGAAGAAAACACAGATCACCTTTTCCTTGGCTGCGCCAGACTACGCGGAAGTACTTCAATCCTTTTCCAAGAACTTGCGAACCTTGGTTAACCATTGCCAATATGACTGACGGCTTTGTTAGCAACACAGGAGCACAAACTTTTCAACGCGGTGTGCAGATTCATTGTTTCCGCGTGTCTACGAAGCTAACAATGGATGGTCACGATACGTTGTCACGCAAATTGCATTCATACATATCACTGTTAATAGAGCAACAAATTATATATTGTAGCTGCTACGGATTATTAGACTAGGAGATATCAGTCGTCGAAGTTACAATGAGGATACTGTAAGTATGAATGATTTATTACACAAAAGCATTATTTGAGACAGACAGTCAATAATATGACAGGAAATACTCTGTGAGAGAGTTTAGTTACTTGACTACACTATCGGAGGCAAAAAATATGCAAGTCGAAAATAACAGCATGTTACTCAGTTCTCGCAATGTGTACATTTGACGAAAGCAAGTTAGTCATAGGTCTGTGGAAATACTCTTCCGTTAATCCTTCTTCGAAGCAGTGCTCCAAGAATGTTTGAAATACACCAGGAAAGTCTTCGGTGCAGCGGCACTGAAAGAATGCAAATTTGAGTTCGTTGGAGAATTGTGCCGCCGACAAATGGAAGTACACAAACGACTGAAGGCTAACAAGTGGTCTCTATGCCATTGCTAACGTCATTGTCCGAAGATATCATAATTGTATCTGTGATAAATTTTGTATGGACGAAGACGAAATTGTCGCCTGGTTGCAAAATGTCTGTGGACTTCGCTGGAATTAGCTTCTCGATGAATTCAACTCCTGTAGCTGTATAGTTGTATAGTTCGTCACCTCTGCTGGCCGAACAGAAGTCAACTAAAAGAGGGGCTTTAGTTTTCTTATGTATATCTGGCCACATTACTTGTTGTACGGAGACTTTTAAATTCCTCTTCACATATCAGCAGAATTTCTAGCAAATGCCTTGATATTCTGTAAATTTATGTTCATAATTATAAGCAAATGACCTGTGGACGTACAAATGGGGTTACCTGTGTACCCTCCATCACAACTCAAGGCATTCTCATATTAGAGCATGTGGTTGCCGCTATGGATCCAACCGCACCAAAGATATGCTTGCTTCCATTCACTGCGAGAGTCCGTCCTGATCGTAGCTGTTTATCAAATCTTGATTGGTCAGCATAATCATTTGATCTGGTGACAGAAGTTTTCCCTCACTGAGAGACCTTATTTCTCTTACGAACTGATAAGCTGTCCGTTGAATAGCGGCATCCCCTTCATCCAACCGCTTGCTAACTTTTTGGGTCATTTAGCGACGGATGATCTTTATTCTCACTTTTAAATTTCTTTGCCCACGAGTTAGAAGCTTTGAACTGCAGTGAATTGTGATAATTAATTCACTTCTTTATTTTCAGTGTCCAGAGTCTCAACGTGCGGTCATGTGTTATAGCGCTTTCCTCTCTATTTGCTATAAAATGAGCACGCAACTCACAATTCATCATATCCTGCAGAATGTATGGGTTTGACGAATGACTTTGCTTCCCTGGAAATGTGCCACTAGTGATATTGCTTCATCCCTCACTACCATCGCATTATCAAATTCTTCATATGATTCCTCGTCATCCATAAAAAGTGTAGTAACCTCAGCTATTACAGCATCTCCTTGTGTCAACTAATGCTTTGTTTGTTCATAAATAACACGCTCATCTCCTGTAGGTACATCTTTTGCAATACCAAAGTACTCCACCAACAGTTTCACTATCACTGCCTGTCACGAGTGTAAGGAGCTTTCAAAAATTTTACGACATATCTGGGCTCCGGCCTAAACTTTTGGATGAAGATTTTACTAAGTTGCTATAACAGCTGGCTTATCTTTTTCGTTAAGTCAGCAGCTTGCCACACTTATCTAACGCATTATTTTAGATCATCCCTTTGAATTTTTTTATCATATGTTTCAGAACTGTCCGTATACATATATTTCAATGAACACTGATATGAGAATATTAAGGGGGCACCCCTCCTTGAACGCTTGAATAACAGTTGAGTTTCGTTACTTTTTGAAGTAAAATAAAAATCTGAGGACACATGTTTAATTCCTTACACTTTCGTCTTTAAGAAATAGTTTTTGTGTCCACATTGGACGTTCCATGTAAACGTTGCACCAGCTGGAAGGAACCCTTACAACCTGGATATTGGTTATCGGCGAGAATTCTAAAGGCTCTGCTACTGGACCCATAACAAAATAATTTTGTATGTCTTCTTCTGTATATTTCCTGTCAGCGTACATAGGATAATTGCAAAAAGGTGACTTGCTGAAACAAATGTCATTTTCTTCGGCAACAAAATCAAGTCAAAAACGTGCACCGAAAAATAGACTTTTCATGATATCGCAGAATGGCTACGTACACTAATACAGAATTAGATTTAAAATTCCGATATTAAACTGTGATCAGAATGACACGGTGTGGTGTGAGGGCCTATTATTGAAATTTTTGAGAGCAGTACCTTGCAAAACTCTATGCAACCTCTTAAGTAACTTGTTAAGCAATACGCGGTAGAGAAAAGCAGATGGCATGTACTCAATAACGGCTTACCTCAGGACTCTGTTCTTGCTCCACTGTTATTCGACATCTACACAGCTGACCTGCCGGTTATGACCTGCCGAAAATTTCAATATGCAGATGACCTGGCAATTTCATATCAGAGTGAAGACCTAGCTGAATGTGAAGAACACCTAACGAACAGCCTTACGAAACTTTATGAATATTTTGAAACATGGCGACTGAGACCAAATGTTTCTAAAACCGAGGTAAGCCTGTTCCATCTCTCTAATCGCTTTTCATCGTCAAAGATCAGTCCACAGTTCGGCCCTCTTGGCACAGTCAGATACAACGAAAGCCCAAAATACCTGGGAGTCACTCTGGACAGAACTTTAACATACAAAAAACACCTTTCCAATTTGGCTAAGAAGATACAAACACGAGTGAACCTTGTTAGAAAGCTGGCAGGCAGTAAATGGGGAGCAACCACATCATCTACATTTATACTCCGCAAGCCACCCAACGGTGTGTGGCGGAGGGCTCCTCCGAGGAGCATCCTTTGCACTGGTATAGTTTGCAGCAGAATACTGTGCACCAGTTTGGCTCCGAAGCGCCGACGTAGTGAAAGTAGACGTCCAACTGAAATCAGTTATGAGAGTAATTAGTGGTACAGCCCGGTCTTCACCTGCTTGCTGGCTACCAGTGCTTTCAAACATTTGTCCACCAGACCTACTTCGAAAGACTGCTCTTTACAACCTCTGTTAGCAAGTTTCTGAAAACAACTCGATCCCTCTTCATGACGATTTGGTATCACTGCCCAGGAAACGCTTCAGATCTAGAAGACCAGCGTATGAAATGGGAGTCCAAATGCTATCCACAGGACTCGACCAGGACGCAGAGTGGAAACGTGAGTGGCAAGCTACAAGAACCCGAAACCACTAACTTGTAGACAGTCTAACAGTTCCAGTTCCAGGCTTCCAGCAACCAAAGGGGCTGTGGGTGCAGTTAAACAGATGTCGGACTGAAGAGGGTAGGTACAAATGCAACATGCACAAGTGGGGCTTTTCAAGTAACAGTGTGTGTGACTGTGGTGACACCCAAACAATGAGCCACATTGTGAATGAATGTCCAATGAGACGCTTCCCTGGTGGCGCTGAGAAGCTCCATCAAGCATCTACATCTACATCTACATCTACATCTACATCTACATCTACACCCATACTCCGCAAGCCACCTGACGGTGTGTGGCGGAGGGTACCTTGAGTACCTCTATCGGTTCTCCCTTCTATTCCAGTCTCGTATTGTTCGTGGAAAGCAGGATTGTCGGTATGCCTCTGTGTGGGCTCTAATCTCTCTGATTTTATCCTCATGGTCTCTTCGCGAGATGTACGTAGGAGAGAGCAATATACTGCTTGACGCATCCCACGAGGCACTCCGCTGGATCGAGTCCATCAACATCCGAGTGTAGTCTGAGCCGTTTTAAAACTTGTGTATTATATATAATTTCACATGTTTCATTTTTATATGTATTTCTTTGTTTTGCTAAATGTGTATTACTGTAATTAATGCGTACGATAATAAACTTTCTCATCCGATTGCGAAAATGTTCTGTTGACGCCCATCTTTATAGGGAGGAATGATCATCGTAATAAAATACAAGAAGTCAGAGCTTGCACAGAAAGACTGAAGTGCTCGATTTTGTCGCGCGCCTTTTGGGAGTGGAATGCTAGAGAAAGTCTGGCACCACTATCCATGACCCTTCATGCCTAAAAAGGACCGACACAGTTTGGTGCCTCTGTCGAGAAAGTGAAAGATGTGCAGGATGAAGTTATCAGCAGTGAGGAGAGAAGGCGCCTACACTGACACTGCGTGAGGGTACGCAGAGGGTAGGTGTGGAGGCGCCGGCGCCGGCAGACGCACAATATCGCGCACTTGTTGCTCGCGCTGGGGGCGCCGCGCCGCGCCGCGCCGCGCTTCCCGCCTCAATCAAATTACGCACCAGCTGGCGGCGGCAGTGTAGCATCTGCCTCCGCTCCCCTTCCCTCGGAGGATTCCAATTAACCGTGGAGGAGGAGGTCGCCTCCTTTTATTACTTGAGCCTCCTAGCCGCGCCTCGATACGGAATCTGACGCGCTGCCCCGGCTATAGACTATTCTTTTCAATTGAATTTCGCCCCCGGCCGCCGGCGCGCCTTTATGTACTCCTTTGCTCGTCTCCTCGCGGAGAGATCGATGCCCGGTCGTGAGCGCCTCGCGGCCCCAGCGGTTCAATTTATTTCGCCGGAATAGCTGGAGGCGGGCTGCTGCGGCGTCTCCCGACCCTGCGGCACACGGCAAGTGACAGCCGCCAGCCAGTAGCTATCAGCTGTTCCCGTCTCTAGCGGGCCGCCCCAGCCAGCGCCGCGCCGCGCTGCCTGCTCTCCTATCCCGAAGCAGATGTGCACAGCTCACCTCACCAGGACATTCCTACGCTCGTACACGGGATGTACAAAAAATTACACAACCTTGTAGACTGTAAGCACGCTGGTCCTATTCAAAGTGTACATGAGCGTTCATACTACATAATGAACACGATCTCTGCCTTGAAATATACCGACAGACACTCTAAATGACTCAATATTAACACATTCTCTCTTCAGTGTCTCTGTTTCACGACCGGTAATTCTCGTGTAAAGCGCAACGAAAGGGAGTGCTGGGGGTTACTCAGAAGTAGCACAAGTAGAACATTGACTGGCTGGAAGTACACCACTGGCCATTAAAATTGCTACACCACGAAGATGACGTGTTACAGACGCGAAATTTAACCGACAGGGAGAAGATGCTGTGACATGCAAATGATTAGCTTTTCAGAGCATTCACACAGGATTGGCGTCGGTGGCGACACCTACAACTTGCTGACATGAGGAAAGTTTCCGATTTCTCATACACAGACAGCAGTTGACCGGCGTTGCCTGGTGAAACATTGTTGTGATACCTCGTGTAACAAGCAGAAATGCGTACCATTACGTTTACGACTTCGATAAAGCTCGGGATTGTAGTCTATCGCGATTGCGGTTTATCGTATCGCGACATTGCTACTTGCGTTGGTTGAGATCCAATGACTGTTAGCACAATATGGAATCGGTGGTTTCAGGAGGGTAATACGGAACGCCGTGCTGGATCCCAACGGCCTCGTGTCACTAGCAGTCGAGATGACAGGCATCTTATCCGCATGGCTGTAACGAATCGTGCAGCCACGTCTCGATCCCTGAGTCAACAGATGGGGACGTTTGCAAGACAACAACCATCTGCACGAATAGTTCGACGACGTTTGCAGCAGCATGGACTATCAGGTCGGTGACCATGGCTGCGGTTACCCTTGACGCTGCATCACAGACAGGAGCGCCTGCGATGGTGTACTCGACGACGAACCTGGGTGCACGAATGGCAAAACGTCATTTTTTCGGATGAATCCAGGTCCTGTTCACACCATCATGATGGTTGCATCCGTGTTTGGCGACATCGCGGTGAACGCACATTGGAAGCGTGTATTCGTCATCGCCATACTGGCGTATCACCCGGCGTGATGGTATGGGGTGCCATTGGTTACACGTCTCGGTCACCTCTTGTTCGCACTGACGGCACTTTGAACAGTGGACGTTACATTTCAGACGTGTTACGACCCGTGGCTCTACCCTGCATTCGATCCCTGTGAAACTCTACATTTTACCAGGATAATGCACGACCGCATGTTGCAGGTCCTGTACGGGCCATTATGGATACAGAAAATGTTCGACTGCTGCCCTGGCCAGCACATTCTCCAGGTCTCTCACCGATTGAAAACGTCTGGTCAATGGTGGCCGAGCAACTGGCTCATCGCAATACGCCAGTCACTACTCGTGACGAACTGTGGTATCGTGTTGAAGCTGCATGGGCAACTGTATCTGTACACGCCATCCAAGCTCTGTTTGACTCAATGCCCAGGCGTATCAAGGCCGTTATTATGGCCAGAGGTGGTTGTTCTGGGTACTGATTTCTCAGGATCTATGCACCCAAATTGCGTGAAAATATAATCACTTGTCAGTTCTAGCATAATATATCTGTCCAGCGAATACCCGTTTATCATCTCCATTTCTTCTTGGTGTAGCAATTTTAACGCCCAGTAGTGTATTAAAGCTGAGCCTTATAGGACGTGCACAAGTGTCTGTCATCTATTGCCTACACTTCCTAATAACATAAGGGTGGACAACTTGTTTCGTGTAAACAATAATTTACGGCGACGCTGCCTGTGGTTCTGACTCCTATAGTGTCGCCTTATGTCGATTGCTGCGGAAGGTAAATGCAAGTACAGTTACAGTATGTATCATATCCAGCGAGTAAATTTCAATGCAAGCAAATGGAGCACTCTTTGTTTGGAACTAATATTAAATATTCACACATGAAAGTGACGTACATGTGCTGAATTTCGTGAACACAGGGAAGGAATGAATTCGTGAAACACATGATAAAGCCAGTATAATGTATGTATCAATCAACTATACAATGTCAACCACTATGGGAAAATACAAACATAGAATTAGAGTAGAATGAAATTTTCACTCTGCAGTGGAGTGTGCGCTGTTATGAAACTTCCTGGCAGATTAAAACTGTGTACCGGACCGAAACTCGAACTCGTGACCTTTGCCTTTCGCGGGTAAGTGCTCTACCATCTGAGCTACACAAGCGCGACTCACGCCCCAAGAACTTCAAGTTTGGAAAGTAGAAGACGAGATAGTGGCGGATGTAAAGCTGTGAGGACGGGACGTAAGTCGTGGTTGGGTAGCTCAGATGGTAGAGCACTTGCCCGCGAAAGGCAAGGGTCCCGAGTTCGAGTCTCGGTCCGGCACACAGTTTTAATCTCCCAGGAAGTTTCATATCAGCGCACACTCCACTGCAGAGTGAAAATCTCATTCTGGAAACATTCCCCAGGCTGTGGCTAAGCCATGTCTCCGCAATATCCTTTCTTTCAGGAGTGCTAGTTCTGCAAGGTTCGCAGGAGAGCTTCTGTAAAGTTTGGAAGGTAGGAGACGAGGTACTGGCAGAAGTAAAGCTGTGAGTACCGGGCGTGAGTCGTGCTTCGGTAGCTCAGTTGGTAGAGCACTTGCCCGCGAAAGGCAAAGGTCCCGAGTTCGAGTCTCGGTCGGGCACACAGTTTTAATCTGCCAGGAAGTTTCATGGAATTAGAGCATTTAACATGCCGTCGAAATGTCATGGTGTAAAAATATACGTAGAAATTTTTGAAAAATAAGAGTGTGTGCGAGAGAGAAACTGTTTGTAAGCCACTTGAATTTACATGTGGCTAAGAGGTAACACCACTGTGAATTTAAAAAAAAAAAATATCGTTTCCTTGTTGGTTTAAATATGAGGCAAAGGTATAATTAGTGCAAAAATATTCTATGGAAATCCGAGCTACTCCTCTAATGCCTCGGACGACCCGAAAGAGGCTACCTGCACCAACTCGATACCCTCTGTAGTGTCTGGGTATAGTTAGAAGCGTTTCAGAACTGCAGTACGTTAGCTTCGCGTCAGTACGTGTACGAAAAAAGGCAATTCTTTCGCTTCGAGTCTTGACTTTTGTGTGCAGTTTTCACTTTCGGTAATTTATTTGTGATCTTGTAGTATACAGTTTTGTCTTTCAAGTAAGAATGAGTGGTAATAAAAAGTACTCCTACAGAAAAGATACGAAAACATCGTATCTAAACTCGGCGTCGAAGCAGTATGTCATAAAAGCGTCCAAAGAATAGATTTGAGGCTGAGAGCAGTTGGGAAGGAGCCAGTGCCTCTGCTAAGAAACTGAAAGACAGTGACCACTATTTTGATGTGGATTACGAATTGGGCTATACGATTATAAATTTTATTTCTCAACATGTGTTCGTAAAACGTGCAAGGCAGACATCTCGTTGAAAGAACGAAGTCCTCGCGGCTTAGGCTTCACAATAATTATCAATTGTCCAAACTGCCCAGAAGCTGTTATACCAAGTAGCAAGAAGTAAGTTCATGGTCCTAGCGAAGGTTCGAGTCCTCCCTCGGGCATGGATGAGTGTGTTTGTCCTTAGGATAATTTAGGTTCAGTAGTGTGTAAGCTTTGGGACTGGCGACCTTAGCAGTTAAGTCTCATAAGATTTCACACACACGGTAACTTTATACGGAACGCATATGAAGTCAACGTTCGAATCATCCTAGAAAATGTGCCTGCTTGGAGTAGAGATAAATGGATTTGTGAAGTTTTGTGCGTTCGTGGAATTGCCCCGACCGATATTTCAATCCTTCTCTGATAAACCATTGGATATGATTGCGATCGGAACGGCAATAGTACGCCAGGCCAGTTCTGGGACAGCAGATTATTGCTAATTCTTGTAAACGTAGAATTTTTTTCATTTGTCGAATGTCTGTAACACATTTAAAAATTTCAAACTTGTTTCTCGGAATATGATTTTTCAAAACGGCACGCAGCATAACTTCAACAATTTTCAGTCTTTTAATTTGAAAATTTAACCACTTTGAAATAACATTTCAAAGTGAACCACTTTGGGGATTTTCCATTAGTTCACTTTAACAATATTTATTAGCAAATAGCTCTTCTTTTCGATGAAAATTGGACGACTTTATTCAAACCCTCGCCTTACGCAAAAATCAATATCTCTAAAGTCCTCTTCGTGATTCACTGGCTACGCTCATGTAGATTCCATACCTTCTTTTATTGTTTCCACATTCAGACTGGCATAGGTAATACAGCGTGCCGCAGATCGCCTCAAATTCGTCATGGCTCGGGAGAATTGCTGCAGTGTCGCCATTTCGTGATGTTTTCCGCCAAAATTTTTTGTAACATACTAAATTATATGCTCAATAACTACCCCTATTGTTATTCCTCTGTCACATTTCCTTCCAACCGTAAAAAGCTGTCGAGGAAACGCTTTCTTAGGCCGTTACAGTGGTTTTACCCCTTAACTCAGAAACGAGTGCCGAGTCCTCTGATTACATCAAAACTAAGAAAAAAAGCACCACATCATCCATGTCAATTCCTAAACCGAAATACAACGCAGAAAGGACGCGATTTCACATGATTATAATGCGCTTGTTGTTTCCAATCATGTGAATACAACTGGAATGCTCGCAGCGTGATGCAATCTGACCATTATGTTGAGATCTTCTGATTGAGTGCAAATGTATCAAATACGCAAGAGCCTGAATCAGTCCAACTCCACGTTCACCCAAGGCCGAGAACTTGTGCTTAAAACTACACGAGGCGTCCAACCGAAAAATATGCGTCCAGCGCCCTGATTGGCCGGCAGCGGAGAAAGCTCTGGCTGGTGCTTCCACAAGGTTTACCTGCCCTTTCCTGTTTACAAAAATATACCTCTCCACCGGACAGAGTCAAATAGTAATGAATGACTCTGCGCGTGGCTCCGGGTGAGCGATTTATGGAAGACGCTCTCGACAAAACGGCTGCCTTTCAACATGAGTTTTCCCTTTACCTAACTTGTACGGTTCTTGACGAACAAATGGGTTTTGCCAGTGATTTCCTACCCTTGTGGTCTGCGGAACAATGTCGTGTGGTCCACAGAGACATCACACGACGCAACACCACCAGAGATTTAATGTGTTTTTTGCACAAGAAAATAAATTTCAGAACATGTATTAAGACAGAGTACACTTGACGATGGACCCACATGGTCCGAAATGCATCGTGTAGTTAATAATACGTGAAAAAGCTGTGACTGAAGGCGTTGTTTGATTCATACCTCCAATGATTTGAATACAGTCACGTTTTAAGCTACAAAATATGGATAAAAATTTAAAAAATCAGAACACACACATTTTTCTTAAGCCAGCTTATTTGTCTAGAATCACAAAGCTTTG
This sequence comes from Schistocerca cancellata, assembly GCF_023864275.1. NCBI lineage: Eukaryota > Metazoa > Arthropoda > Insecta > Orthoptera > Acrididae > Schistocerca > Schistocerca cancellata. The sequence continues at coordinate 29,965,081 of NC_064631.1, read as the reverse complement.
CCTTATTCGACAATCATTTTTTCATGTGTCATTGTCGTTTGTGATCATCGCAGAAAACATATGCGGCAAAGTTAAAATGTGGAACAAATATACACGAGCGGCGTTTGAAAAGTCCGTGCAAAGTCCGAAGGATGGCACCACCGGCGCATATCGAGGTCATGTTTGGTTATTGGCATCTTTGAAAAGAACGCAGACTATGTTTCAGCCATAATTGTCTATTTCTTTGTGTTTTGCATTTGTCTGAATCAAGGAAGCCGAGTGATTGTCAAAAAATGAACGAAGAAGAATTTCGTGTGGTGATTAAACATTACTTTGAGGACGACAAAATAAAATTCTTGAGCTATCCGTGGCTCTAAATTCTCCCAGAAACGGCCAAGAACTCTGAAGAGCGGTTTAAGGGAATGGATAGTGGCTTCATAAAAGATTCTAAGACTAATGTGAATTTTAAAATTGGAATTGAACGCTCAAATAAATATCGGTCTTGCAGCCATCTTGTATGGGTCACCTGAAAATGACTGGAGGGGGCCCAGTCGAAATATCGTGCAATGAAATTACTCGACGACCGGTCGCAAGCCTGTAATTTGTTTGTACGTAGTGGAATAAAATCAAGTGCTGATGATGGATCAAGGAAATGAGACACTAAAACTATTAGATGACTTTTGGTAAGTGGGTACCAAAATAATTGGTATTGGCCGAAGTAGAGAGATGTCAGTAAGACATTCCGCCAAGGGCGAGCCACGCACTGTGATCCGCTTCTTACTCGCGGAAGGAAAACACCTACCGCACAGAAATTTTTTCGCGAATCAAAACATTTTACTCCAAATGTGTTATGAATCGAACGAATGTGTTTAGATAGTGTAGGAGATGAGTGGAGGCAGAACAATTGTTTATGACGAACAGAGGATTGGGAGACCTTCCATTCTGACTGATGAGTAGGTGCAAAAATCGAGGAAACTGTTCGTGAAGGCCGTCGATTGATAGTGGACGAAATTTCTGCGAGACTTCCACAACTCTCCAGAGGTATCCTTTACGAGACACTCACAGAAACACTGAGCTACCGGCAACAGCGCACAAGATGGGTTCCAAAACAGCTGACAGGACAGCACAAGAAAAATCGGGTCAATAGTGCCCCCGACTTTCTTGAGCTGCTTGTATTGGAAGGTGACGATTTTTTGAGCTCTGTTGTGACAGGAGATGAAACGTGGCTCACTACCCGCTTGAGACAAAGAGACAGTCGTCACAGTGGCGTTACTCCAATTCCCCACATGTCAAAAAAATTCAGAACCACACTCTCGGACAAGAACATCGTGGCGTCATTGATTAGGGATAGAAAAGGTGTCATTTAGGTCAAATTTCTGCCTCAGGGGGAGAGCATCAATGAACAACGGTATTGTGAGACCGTATAAAAACTCAAAATGTGCCATCAAAACAAAAGGAGGGGAATGCGGCCGAGAGGAGGTACTTGTTGCAGGACCACTCCGGCCTCACACAGCCTTAGCCGCCAAGACGCTATTGGCCTCACTCGGTTAGGATGTTTTGAACCACGGCCCTCATTTCCCTGACTTGGCGCCTTCAGATTATCATCTCTTCACTTACCTGGAGGCTCAGATGAGTGGAATTAAACTTTAGACCGTGGAACAGACGCAAGAAGAGGTTCAGAAATGGAGGTAGGAGCTGGCAGAAGAGTTCCTCGAGGACGGCATACAGAAGCTCGCGCCACGGCTCACAGCATGCATTGAACGGTATGGCGATTATGTGGAAAAATAGTCAAGAAGAGTATCGACAACAGCCTGTAATTTTTGAAAACACTTTTTCTAATAAACATAAAAATTCAGTACAGTTACATTTATGTTCAGAAAAAACAGAACACCTTGAACAACTAGAGGTAGGAGGCTCATATTCACAGCACATGGACATTAGCATGTTCTGCAGAAATGATTAGCATTTGAACCGAGTTGGGTTCAAGGACATCATCGATATCGCGGTGCAACAGCACGTACCGATAAAATGTGCCTGCGGCTCTTGTTGTCGCTATAAACCGAGGGCAATGGATTGCTGTGAAATGATCAGACGTGTGCGATGTCTCGCCGACTCAGGCGCGAACCGTATCGTCAAATCAGTGGGCTTGAAAGAAGGCGTATTGTTGGCACGAGAGAATGCGATGCATCCGTCGGGGAACGTGCTGCTCGTGTGGGACAAAGTGTTTCAGCAGTGCAACGGATGGATGCAAAATGGTTCACGGAGGCCGTAGAACAGGATGAGATGGGTCAGGTCGCACCAGCCTCGCGAAATGATCGACACCTCATCCGGAAGGCGTTGCAGGACAGAACTGCGTCCCGTTCGATCCTGGCGCAACAATATAACACATCGTACACTATCAGAGGTGACAGTCCATCGCGGTTTATTACGGCATGGGTTGCGTGCGCGTCGTCCTGTCTTTGACGAATGTGCAGAAACATGGCAGAAGGCAATGGTGTACGAAACAACGTCACTGTGGACATGAATGACATCAGATAGTGTTTTCGGGCGAATTCAGGTTTTGTTTCTTTGAAAATGCCGGCCGCATTTAGGTTCGCCGCAGACTGGAGTAGCGACATCACAGTGACTGCATTCACACAAGACATAGAGTGCTGTCTCAAGGCCTTATGGTGTAGGACACTATTGGGTCCAACTACGAATCCCAGTTCATGCGTGTCCAGGGCAATGTGACCATTGTGACCTACATGAATGACATCCTGTGACCCGTAGCCTTACCATTTCTGCACAACACACGAGACGCCATTTCTCAGCAAGACAATGCACGGCCGCATGTTGCATGAACGCGTCCCTTCTTGGAACCACAGGATGTCAGCCTTTTGCTATGCCCTGCCAGATGACCAGCCTTGTCGCCAATCCAAAATGTGTGGGACATGGTGAAACGACAATTGCAGCTCTATGACCAAATTCAACCTCCAAAGATGGACTTTGGAACGAGATCAATGCAGCATGGACGGCTATACAACAGGGCGCCTTACACGCGTTGTTGCCATCACGCGTGGAACAAGTGATCAGGGCCTATGGGGGATATGGTGTCACCGCCAGACACCACACTTGCTAGGTGGTAGCCTTTAAATCGCCCGCGGTACGTTAGTATACGTCGGACCCGCGTGTCGCCAATATCAGTGATTGCAGACCGAGCGCCGCCACACGGCTTCCTAGCACTCGCCCCAGTTGTACAGCCGACTTTGCTAGCGATGGTTCACTGACAAATTACGCTCTCATTTGCCGAGACGATAGTTAGCATAGCCTTCAGCTACGTCATTTGCTACGACCTAGCAAGGCGCCATTACCAGTAACTATTGATGCTGTAAAACATGTACCGTCAAGAGCGATGTTCACCAATTATGGATTAAAGTTAAGTATTTCAGCAGCTACGTACTTTTTTCTGAAGTCTAAAATCCGTGTACTGTTCCAGACCTCGCGCCAGCCTGCGTGAGCTTAAACGCGTGCCTTTCGGCTTCCTGTCATAGTGGATTGGCTGTCTTGCCAGTCCACAACAGGGGACCCTGTGGTTGCTGGGCCACAGGTCACATGCTCAGCCGATACGACTGGACTGCTGATCAGTTCTGCAGAACATACTGTTGTACATGTCTTATTAATACGAACGTCATGTCTGTAGTTAGGTGTTCTGTTTTCTCTGAACATTAATGTATTTCCCCTGCATTAATTGAAAACGTTTTAAGCAAATATTTAGAAACATTCTTGACTGATTCTAATAATTACACGATTCTATTTTATTCAGACGAACGTTGGTCTATAAGATTTTTAAGAAAATATTGTAGAGGTCTTCTGTTAAGACTGACTACGAGAAAGAAAATGCTACGCTCTCCTGTGACAATCTGAGGTTACGTTTTCGTTCCGCATCAGTCTTGAATACGATAGGGGCATTTGAACCATTAGAGGAACTGCTTCTATCTGTTATGGCCGCTAATGAAGCGTCAGTGCTGATATGACCACTCGATATGTGTCGACCATCATAAGCCACCAGTGTCGGTACGTAATGTAGTTGTGTTACCCACTGCCTGCACCTTCAACTTACACCGTCGGAGGGTGGTATGGGACTTCAAGTCCCACCGCCACACCCTCAATGTGCACCCCAATGAAAAAAAATAGTTCAAATGGCTCTGAGTACTATGCGACTTAACTTCTGAGGTCATCAGTCGCCTAGAACTTAGAACTAATTAAACCTAACTAACCTAAGGACATCACACACATCCATGCCCGAGGCAGGATTCGAACCTGCGACCGTAGCGGTCGCTCGGTTCCAGACTGCAGCGCCCAGAACCGCACGGCCACTTCGGCCGGCTGCACCCCAATGTTGTCCTTGCAATGATCTCACTGTAGAATACAACAATTTTACCTTGAACCAAGACAGCAGGACCGTGATCCACAGGTGACGCAGTATTTCAACGTACAAAAAAAAAATAAGTTTCTTGCCTGTACATTCGTTCTCGTATTTTTGACAAAGGCCTTGTTGGCCGGAAGCTGACAGTCTTTTCGTTGTGCCTATCTGTGACTCAGTATCTCCGCTGTATGGTAAGTGACAACTTTCCTTTTCATAACAATATGCGAAGTTGTATTTAAGGCTCTACGGTTTATGATTAGAATAATAAGTGCGGAATCTGAATTTGCGGTTACAATAAGTGGAATGAACAGTCTAATGAGTCCTTAATATAGACTGAGAGTAAATGGAAGAAAGACGAACGTACTGAGAAACAGCAGAAATGAGAACAATGAAGAACTTGAAATCAGAATTGGAGATCGCGAAGTAAATGAAGTTAAGGGATTCAACTGCATAAGTACCAAAATAGCCGCTGACGGACGGAGCAAGGAGGACATAGAAAGTAGACTAGTACTGGAAGAAAGAGCATTCCTGGCTAAGAGAAGTCTATTAGTATCAAACATAGGAAAAAATTTCTGAGAGTGTTCGTTTGGAGCACAGCATTGTATGGAAGTGAGGTGTGAACTAGAAAAAACCAAAAAAGGAGAGAATAAAGGCATTTGAGTGAGATACGTTGCTAGACAAACCTATTGAAAATTGGTAGGCGGATAAGGTAAGAAATGAGGACGTCCTCCGTAGAATCGGCGAGGAAAGGAATACATGGAAATCACTGACAAGAAGAAAGGACAGGCTGACAGGACAGCTATTAAGACATCAGGGAGTAACTTCCATGGCACTAGAGGGCGCTGTGGAGCGTAAAACCCGTAGAGGAAAACAGAGATTGGGATACATCCAGCAAATAATTGAGGACTTAGTTTGCAAGTGCTACTCTGAGGTGAAGGTAACACAGAAGAGGTGTTCGTGGTGGGCCGTATTAAATCAATCAGAAGACTGATGACTCGAAAAAAAAGTTCAAGGTCAAAGATAGGGGGGGGAGGACATAAACATAGAGAGGGGGAAGGATAAGATGCATAGAGAGTGGGGGAGGAGGATATGGGGAGAGAAGCGAAGGAGGAGGAGGAGAGGGAGACGAAGGAGCAGAGTAGGTAGGAGGAAGAGCAGGAGATGGGCAAAGAGAAGAGTGCTGGGATATGGGGAAAGAGAAGGGGGAAAAGGAGATTGGGGTGTACACCCAGCTGTCATACATATTTAGCAATTGCAAAGCATTACCGGGTTTGCTAGTATAGCATAATTATTTTAGGAAGTCATTATAAAGATATTTTGAAAGGGTACAGTACCGCCCGACATTGAAAATAGGTACAACATACTTCATTATTCTTGTCAGTACAACATATTTTTTCTAATAACTCAATTTCAATTAATACAGCGAAGCCGGATACCAGTGTGGGAAAGAATGACAATTTATTTATTTTGCGAGGTGCCGGGGCTAGCAGTGTATTTAACACTAAATTCTTCTAGAATCTACATATGTAAATGATGCTCTAAGCCCCCCCCCCCCCTATTCTAACTCCGACTTTTGCTGTTGCACATAGACTAAAAAGATACACGAACTGACTGTAACAAACCCTGCAAGTGGAGTAGTAAAAGAGTTTGGCACCTGCAATAATTTAATTTGATAAATAAGTTAAATAAAGGAAGGTTTCATTAATGTAGTGAGAAATGATAGGATTGCTCTGCTGATTAACAGAATGAAAGTTCTGTCCAAAATAACAATACGATTTATTAAGACTGTACACAAAATAATAAACAAAAACACATGAAACATTTACAATACATCAAATTGGCTCAAATTGGATACTCAAAGAAACGCTGCGAAGGTGAAGTTGTCCCTAAACTAGATTGTGACGTTTATGACGAAGTGGTATGTGGAGCCAATTCCTTGCAACTCAAATCTTAAGAGAGACACACAGCTAACCCAACATTAATTGCTGCTACATTAGTGAGAACTCAGACAATGAACACCCAAGATAGAACAAAGTTAGAAAAGACGAACAGGCGCGCTCTGCTGAGCTCTGATTATCGCCTATCAAAAATGCCTGCTTTGCCGGTGCTGCGGACGTACATTACCACGCTGTCTTCTTAGCTGCAAGGACACGATCTGGCGTACTGGAAGCGATGGCTGGTTGCTTCGACGTCCCGTCGTGGTGATGATAATGTCGCGAGTATAGCCCGAAACAAATTGTCCTGGTCTGGTTGTTCCAGACTAAAGACTTCCTATCAATACAAATGCGCCTCTGAGGGAGACAAAGAAGGCTCGCCACACAATCACTGACGGTACAGTGATTGATTTTCACAAGCGAAGTCACACAGTAACTCTGATACAGTCAACTTTAGTCAAAACTGCCCAAGACAGACAACATAGGCCGCTTGTACGCAGAACGCTCAATTGCCGACTGTACTCGGAAAGTTACGTTGAAATCGAAACTTCAACAACATCATTAAACAGTTACAATCAAATAAAAGTATATTAGACAGCCAACGGAAGGCAGGCTGTCCATAGCAGCGAGAGCTCAGTGCTGTAACCTACTCCGACTGAAAGGCGAGAGCCGACCCACAAGAGCACCCATTAAAACTGAACAGAGAACATTCCCGCCCCCACGACAGTGGCCGTGGTTAACTGTTCCAATCAGCAACTCGAAAACCGGCGGAAAATTCCACTCTATTGCCGGAGCACTACCATTCCACCAATGGAGATTCTTGGCGCCAATTTCTGCGCCGATTTTGCTACGTCACAGAGCTATGCCCTGAGCAAGCCAATCACAGTTACGATTTTGCAGAAAGCGCGGGAATTTGCCCGCCATAACTGCCTGGGTACACAAGTCATTCCCACGCCTCGCTGGTAGCCTGCCAGAAAGTGTTTCTGCGAAGTAACGGAACCTCTGGCCCAGCCGCTACTTCACGGCGTGTCTCAGCTGCTATTCTACAATGTCGGTGTCTGAAAAGCATTCACTCGAACCCCTCACACCCGTCGGCTTACCCTTTCAAGATCAGCAGAGCCCGCTTGTCACCGGACCACCCGGGTGACGAGAGACGCTGCGTGGGAAGTCCGCGTGTGAAGGAATAGCAACTTTCCACCGCATGCAATTAGAGAGGAAAATCGTAAGATAGAAATATGAGAGGGGGCTCATGCCACCTCTCAATTTAATTGATCACATGTGCACTCCCACAAAATAAATCCCTACATCCAGTTTGGCGAGATCTGTGTAATGAATGAATGTATGGTTGTCTGCTAACTGCAGATAGTGAATGTGAATATATGATCATCTTTGAGACGTTCTTTTGGTCACCTTTGGTGGAACCAAAGAGATGAAACTTACCGGAGCTTTGAGCGCCTGAAATGTGGCTGACCAATACGGTAGCAAGGTGCTCCCCCACTTCGGCAGAGGTGCGAGAGGACCTGAAGAACGGCCATGTTTCAGCACTCTGCCACTGGATCTAGTGTTGGTAAGACCTGTCTTAGGCGTGCTCCGTAAGGACAAAAGAGTGGAGACATGGTATGCATGAGAAATACTTAAGAGTAGTTTAGAATAATAATTTCTCTATTTCAGGAACTTTTGTTGGGAGAATTAAATGTCAGGCAGGTAATATTAATGGGATCGTAGTAATCTTCGGAAGTGACTAACGGTCACAATGAAACCATGTGTAGCAATAAGTTGAAATATATCCCAGTGCTTAAGTTAAGCTGAATTACTAGCGTGTGTACTATAAGTTGGAAATATTTAAGAAATGGTGTGTGCAGGACTTGAAATTAGAGACGAGTACTTCCACATGGTGAGTACTGTGTGAGTCTCAATCTGTGTATGAGACAAAGGATAAAGAGTAGTACTAGTCCATGGTATCAGTTGAGGACTCGCGTGTGTGATGAATATGTTCTTAATATTACTTTGCATGTTGTGTTTCCGTATGACGCTTGATTCAAACTATAATACTCTGAGAGAGAAGCAAAGTGAGTCAGCCGTCTATCCAGCAACGCCACTTGACTTGCATTGCACCGGAAGACGTGCATATAACGTCCAGAGTTCGTAGTAGGAAAGAAAAGTTACGAAGTGGGGCAGTGTCGTGTGGAACTGGGAGAGTAGCAAGGTAGTTTCAGAGGTAGTGGGTTATGCATCTTCCTTTTGACCGCTCGGTCTGGAGGAAAGTTTCGTGATGATGGTTGTGAGAGTCGAAGTGTGAGATATAAAAAAAAGATCCACCATCCTATCCAGAAAGTGCACTGTAGCATTAAATAATTACAAGACCATAAGATAGAGAATCACCAATGTAAAGCCATGCCCACTGGGCAGAATTTCTTATGTGTTATTGTTGTAGGTTATAGAATTTGTGTGTTTAGGTTATAGAATTTATCGGAATAAATAAGATAGTGAAAAGAAAAAGATTGGTGGCCTTTTCCTTCGAATTGTATGTTGTCATGATATTCAGAATTTATAATGTGTGCGCCACTCATATTCAGTGCGATGGCCACAGGCTGATAAAAGCCGTTAAATAAAAAAGAAAATGTGGTATTGCCAGTGCGTAGTGAACAGTCAGAGTTCTGTAAATTACTGATAGTCAGATGAGCGTTTCCGTTGCGCATTATTCACACAGGAGGGTAATTTGTAACTTTATTGTGAGTACTAGAGTTCATGTTACTCAACAGATAAGAATGAATCCACTCGCTTGGCAGACCACTGATCTTGCAGGCCTGACTGCTTGATGCCACAGTATGAGCAAGGCATGTGGGTGCCTCTCAATTTGTTTGGCACGATCCTTGTACGAAAGTGAATCGCGGACAGTAAACAATAGAGACAAGTTGGGAATTTACGTTTTTATTGTTGAAGAATTTTGAAGATGGGTAAATCTGGTGATAATGGAGAGGAATTGAACAGAATCGGAAAAAAAAGAAATTTGTGGCACAACGTGACTAAATAATGGTCTAGTTGATAGGACACGTTCTAAGGCATCAAAAAATAGTGAGTTTGGTACTGGAGACATGTACGGCGACGAAAACTGTAGAGAGATACCAAGGGTCAGCTACAGCAGGCAGGTTCGACTGTATCCACGTTGCGGTGGTGAAGCATTCAGATGCTTCATAGAACAGAGTAGCGTACAGGACTGTATCAATCAGTCCTTATGCTGAGATTGACTATAACACATTCATCATTTGTTGAATAGAACAGTTCTGCTTTTTATGTAGTAAATGGAAGGTCATATGTAGAAACCAAAATGCGATTGTGAGGTAGTCAGTCTAGATTCATTAGCAAGATGCAGATACAGTAATTCTTACTCTCTTACTTAGTAGACGTGACTAAGGCACGCCTGGGAAGAAGCGCTTGTCTCGGACAAGTCGGTTCGAAAGCTGGTAATGGAAGAAGTATTTAGCGCCAGTGTCTGGCCAACACTGGGAGAAGAAAAGTCGACGTAAAGTTTCTCATCATCAAACTATGCGCTAACGTTCTGGATTAAACTTTCAATCTCTCCGCAGTGTACCACGACGTGAGGACATGTGACACTGTCGATGGTGATTTGGACCTTGTGGCTATAACTGACTTATTGTCATCGAAATAATGTAACGTGTTATAGCAAGCAGCTGCATCACACAGAAGTATTGATTGGTGTTTGCGGTCAAGGAAATTTGGCACGAGTTTCTTAAGTTCGGTAACGTACTGCTTTTAACTGACATGGAAGCCAGAGGAGCATGCAACGCTCTGATTGAGAGACAAACTGTATAGATTCAAAACTATTTATTAATCAAACAAGACATCAAGTAATAATTTGCAAACGGGTTAAACGTCTCTCTTCAGTAACTTGTTAGGATGTTCTTATTAAAACAATCGAACAATAACTTTTGTTAAATAAGACCACGTACGAACAGTCTGAATCATTACCTGCGTTCCCGCGTTCTCTCGGATAAAGCGCCAGAAAGTCATCAGCGCTGGCTGTGAGAATCGGGATGCTCGCCTTGTCGGCAGCAGTGAAGTATCGAGTTGCTTCGAGTCTGCGGGGAATGAAGACTAATTACGTATTGGGAATGTCATTTATTACTCACTGCGTAAAATAAAATATTCCTGTAAAGTGTTTGGGTTATTCTTCGTGTGAATTTTACATCGTTGATCGATGTGAGCACACGGCTTTGCGACCCTGCTGTTGTTATTTTCATCAACGCCAACGTCGTAAATAAAGTAACAGGCATCTGTTACAGAACTTTATTAGTCTGACTAAGTAAGAATATCTGAGTCACGAACAGCAGCATCCATTTCAGACAGCAGTACCTGATACAGAACCGATGACAAGCATATCTCTGTGCTGGGACAAATAAATTGCTTGCAGTGAAGACGCTAGGTTAGTGAAGGTACAGACCTCACGGATATGTTACGATGTGTTATGGCCCAAACGCAGGTATCACACGGAGTGGAGTCTCACTAAAAATAATATAGTACAGTGGACACAATGAAAACATCTGTATGGGGCGCTCTTTACAAGATGCCTGCACTCAACTGAGGCACGTCAGAAACAATTCAACACCAGCTAGGAAAGAATCCATTGTACTCAGGTAAGAACGACATTACCTATTAGACGGCTTAATCCACTCTTCGCATCTCCCAACCATCAAAGTCATACGACTCTTTCTTTCATTACGAAGTATTTCTTTAGCAAGCATTCTACACTATATGGTCAAAACTATGTGGACACCTATTAGTTGACATTAGTATGGGGTGTATCGACCCTTCTCCTTCATGGAGCTTCAGCTGTGCTGGGGACACTCCCAATGAAGTGTCTGAATGTCTGTTGTGTATTTGCAGTCCTTTCTTCTTCAAGAGCCGGAAACAGTGCAAGTAGTGGTGGACACTGGCATTTCGATCGAAGTCGATGTTCTAATTCATCCCAAAGGAGTTCAGTTGGCTACAAGTCGTGATTATGATGCCATATGACAGGTGTCTTGCTGATACAGCGATCATCTTCGAACCGTTGTTCTACTCTACGCAGTACACAATGCTGTAAAGTGTACCCTTATCATTCCACATTTGCCAGTTCTTTAAGCGCAATAGGGAAATCACACTCTCACCGTGAAAACACCTCCTCCGCACTTCGCTGTTGCCACTACACATGATCGCAGATAACGTTCTACAGGCATTTGCCAAATACAAACAATTGGGTCGGACAGCAACAGGGTGCGGCATGATTCATTGCTCCAGATCCCTCTTAACAGTATCCACTGTCCACTGGCGTCACTTTATACACCATTTCTCCCACCGCACAGCATTGACAACAGAAATGTGTAGCTTATGAGGAGCTGATCAACCGTTATACCTCATTCTTTTTATCTTCGCACGCACAGCCATAGTGCTAGCTGGACTGATGGAAGCACTTTCGAACTCATGGGCAATTACTTTCGCTAATTTCATTAGATTTATTGCAACCACCCATCGCAGTGTTCAACGGTGCCTGTCCGTCATTACGTGAGGACTGCGCGGCCTTGGTTCAGCTGGTTGTTCTCTCGTGTTTCCACTTCACAGTCATATCACTAACAGCCGACTTCAGCCGTTTTAGAAGGGTTGAAATGTCCCTGATGGATTTGTTATTCAGATGACTTCCAATTACTATTCCACATTCGAAGTTACTGAGTTCTGCTGACCGACGTGACCGACTTCTTCTCTGGCGACAGAACAATACTCCCCGTCACCTTTTGTACTGGCGGATCCACCTCTGGGACACCTAGTGGTCAATCCTGCATTACACAGAGGCGTCCAGATACTTTTTGTCAGATACTGTTTTGCCATAAAAGCTCAGAACAGGAAAAGGAACAAGTTACCCAAAATGAATCGATAGCACAAATCAAGGAACACAAGCAGGAAGACAAATAAGGGAGAATAATGTCAGTCTAGATCAAAATCGGGCTACATGAAGTTGTCATCCGTAATAGCACATCATGAGGAGCCTACAAATTACACTATCAGAACTTTGACAAGACGTTTGGTGCGTTTGACGCACAAGGCTTCGAAAGTATACGGTTTGAAACAAATGGAATGAAGTTTTGCAATAACGGTCTACGGATGAGTAAAGAATACAACATTCCCGTTTTTCTAGCAAGATTAAGGCCCTTGTTATCCACCAATAAATTGGTTGCCCTGCCCAGCGTTAAGATGAAAAGCCTATCAGAGGCCTCGTACAGAGATATCGTAGCAAAAACATGTGTTTTGGTCGTCATGGTGTACATTTTACATGCTGTCATTGACTTCTACAGAAGTACAAGCGGGATATCTGTAGGTACCTCGTTCATCTCTAAACTGTCAGTCTCATACAGCAAATGGAAAAGAAGAAAACGCGCATACGGCATAGTTATGTAGACTGTTCTGCCGCGTGTTTTGTGCAACAGTAAGTCCCACATCGAAATGACTCATCATGGGAAACACGTCTTCGACACCTGTGAGCGCAAATGCCTTCATGATGCTGCAACGATAACAACCGGAACTGCACACTTCACTGGAGAACTACTTATTCTCGAGTATTACTACGCCACTGATTTTCGTCTTGGAACTACGTTCGTTGTCAGTGACAAAATCTATCAGTTTTCTGGAAGAGCGTTGGTGGTTTGGTATAGCGTGGTTGCCGCGCTCCGTTGTAACGGAAAAGCTGCGGCACATCTGCAAGTCAAACTAAAAACGACATGCAGACATGTTTTGAGCAATCGAAGCAACGATTGCAGGCGTGTGTGGACACATATGGGATGTAAAGGGAAGGTGACTTTCAACAACCGAACTTATTTTTTTTTAATACGCGGAAATGCAACATTCGTCATTTTTCTATGCTGTCCGAATTGTTGTTGTTGTTGTTGTGGTCTTCAGTCCTGAGACTGGTTTGATGCAGCTCTCCATGCTAGTCTATCCTGTGCAAGCTTCTTCATCTCCCAGTACCTACTGCAACCTACATCCTTTTGAATCTGCTTGGTGTATTCATCTCTTGGTCTCTCTGTACGATTTTTACCCTCCACGCTGCCCTCCAATACTAAATTGGTGATCCCGTGATGCCTCAGTACATGTCCTACCAACCGATCCCTTCTTTTAGTCAAGTTGTGCTACAAACTTCTCTTCTCCCCAATCCTATTCAATATCTCCTCATTAGTTATGTGATCTACCCATCTAATCTTCAGCACTCTTCTGTAGCACATTTCGAAAGCTTCTATTCTCTTCTTGTCCAAACTATTTATCGTCCATGTTTCAAATAGTTCAAATGGCTCTGAGCACTATGCGACTTAACTTCTGAGGTTATCAGTCGCCTTGAACTTAGAACTAATTAAACCTAACTAACCTAAGGACATCACACACATTCATGCCCGAGGCTGGATTCGAAACTGCGACCGTAGCGGCAGCTCGGCTCCGGACTGTAGCGCCTAGAACCGCACGGCCACTCCGGCCGGCTATCGTCCATGTTTCACTTCCATACATGGCAACACTCCATACAAATACTTTCAGAAACGACTTCCTGACACTGAAATCTATACTCGATGTTAACAAATTTCTACTCTTCAGAAACGCTTTCCTTGCCATTGCCAGTCTACATTTTATATCCTCTCTACTTCGACCATCGTCAGTTATTTTGCTCCCCAAATAGCAAAACTCTTTTACTACTTTAAGTGTCTCATTTCCTAATCTAATATCCTCAGCATCACCCGACTTAGCACATGAAAATTTTGGCTGGAGCGCTCGTCCAGTACATTGGACTATGGTGCTGAGTGACGATTTTGATAAAACGTGCCACAGCAAAACAATGTACACTATTGTTTGTAAAAGTTGCAACACGAAATAGGAGGCCTGTGATTAGAATGACATTTATTCCTGGTGTTGAAGATATGACAATGTACAAATTATTATAATTACAAAAAGATGGTTCAAATGGCTCTGAGCACTATGGGACTCAACATCTGAGGTCATCAGTCACCTAGAGCTTAGAACTACTTAAACCTAACTAACCTAAAGGCATCACATATATCCATGCCCGAGGCAGGATTCGAACCTGCGAACGTAGCGGTCGCGCGGTTCCAGACTGAAGCGCGTAGAACCGCTCAGCCACACTGGCCGGCTATTGTAATTACAGAACGGAGATGTCCTTTAACCGTGAGTATTCAGTGCAGTGTGAAGCAACCACGTGCTGCCATCACAGCCTCTAGATGTCGTGCCATGGAATCAAAGATAGTGTGGATATGTTTCTAGGGAATACACTGTCACGTGCTTTGGGGCCGTGTCCACAAGTCATCTACAGTGTATACAAGATTACCGACCATATCCCAGACATGTTCGACGGACGAAATGTCGGGCGAACGTACAGACGTACAGACCAGGGAAGAAGTGACATCCGTCGTTCTTTGAAGGATGCTTCAACATTCCTCGCCACAGCGGGGCGTTGCCCTGCTGAAATATGCCACGTGAAACCTCGCATGAGGGGCAATGCATCGGCCACTTAAACATCACTAATATAACGGATTCAGTTCAGATTGCTCTCAGTAACTACGAGGCGAGATAGCGTGTTATAGTCAATGGCTCTCCGCAAATCGTTACACTTAGCGTCTGTTTTAAGCCTCTCAACAGCGCAATTAGCCCGACTGCGTTCACCGTGATAGCATTTAATGTTCACATAGGCAGTGTAGTTTGAATTGTTGGTGGTATCTGGTCAATGCAAGCTGAACCTATAGCACGGCTGCCAACGGCGCAGGCCTCGGAAGACGGCGTCGAACCGTCGACGCAGGCACGTCCACTCTTCGTCGCACTGCACCAGTGTCGAGTCGACGCTGCGCACTGCTCTGCCCCTTGGTTGCGGCCACCTAGACAAGTGGCGGTCATCCCGTGCTGTGGCCACGCCCCCAGGCCCAGTACGCGCTTGTCGCTGCGTGCGACCCTTCTCTGTGCACTGGTCCCATACTCGTAGCACTGTCGTAGCAGAGTGACCTGTACGAGTAGCAACGTCACGGTACCACAAACGCGTTTATACATCTGCATCGAAACGTACGGTGCGTGGCGGAGGGTACCCTGTACCATTACTAGTCATTTCGCAAAACGAGGGAAGGGAAAACAACTGTCCGTATGATTCCGAGTGAGCCCTAATTTCTCGAATCTTATCTTCGTGGCTCTTCCGCGCAATGTGTGCTGGCGGCAGTATAATCGTTCGGCAGTCAGCTTCAGATGTGTTTCTCAAAAGGAATGTCGCTTCCCCTCCAGGGATTCCTGTTTCAGTTCCTGAAGCACCTCCATAACACTTATGTGTTGCTCGAACCTACCGGTAACAAATCTAGCTGCCCGCTTCTGATTTGCTTCGATGTCTTATCTTCTATCAGCCGGCCGCGGTGATCTAGCGGTTCTGGCGCTGCAGTCCGGAACCGTTGGACTGCTGCGGTCGCAGGTTCGAATCCTGCCTCGGGCATGGGTGTGTGTGATGTCCTTAGGTTAGTTAGGTTTAAGTAGTTCTAAGTTCTAGGGGCTTATGACCTAAGATGTTGAGTCCCATAGTGCTCGGAGCCATTTGATTTTTTATCTTCTATCCAACCTGGCACGGATCCCAAACACTCGAGCAGTACGCAACAATATGTCGCACTAGCGTCCTATATGCTGCCTTATTTACAGGTGAACAACTCTTTCCTAAAATTCTCCCAATAAATCGAAGTCGACCATTTGCCTTCCCTAAAAAAGTTCTCACAGACTTTTTCCATTTCATAGCGCTTTGCAACGTCACTCCCAGGTATTTAAACAACTTGATTGTGTCAAGCAGGACACTAGTAATACGAGGTGCATTCAAGTTCTAAGGCCTCCGATTTTTTTTCTCCGGACTGGAAAGGGACAGAAACATGCGCATTGTTTTAAAACGAGGCCACGTTCATTGTCAATACGTCCCAGAGATGGCAGCACCGTACGGCAGATGGAATTTTACTGCCAGCGGCGAGAATGAGAACTGTTATAAATACTTAAAATTGCGACGTTTTCCTTACTTGAACAGCGTGCAATCATTCGTTTTCTGTATTTGCGTGGTGTGAAACCAATTGAAATTCATCGACAGTTGAAGGAGACATGTGGCGATGGAGCTATGGATGTGTCGAAAGTGCGTTCGTGGGTGCGACAGTTTAATGAAGGCAGAACATCGTGTGACAACAAACCGAAACAACCTCGGGCTCACACAAGCCGGTCTGACGACATGATCGAGAAAGTGGAGAGAATTGTTTTGGGGGATCGTCAAATGACTGTTGAACAGATCGCCTCCAGAGTAGGCATTTCTGTGGGTTCTGTGCACACAATCCTGCATGATGACCTGAAAATGCGAAAAGTGTCATCCAGGTGGGTGCCATAAATGCTGACGGACGACCACATGGCTGCCCATGTGGCATGTTGCCAAGTAATGTTGACGCGCAACGACGCATGAATGGGACTTCCTTTACGTCGGTTGTGACAATGGATGAGACGTGGATGCCACTTTTCAATCCAGAAACAAAGCGCCAGTCAGCTCAGTGCTGAAAAAATGATGGTGTCCATGTTCTGGGACAGCGAGGGCGTAATCCTTACCCATTGCGTTCCAAAGGGCGCTACGGTAACAGGTGCATCCTACGAAAATGTTTTGAAGAACAAATTCCTTCCTGCACTGCAACAAAAACGTCCGGGAATGGCCGGGCGTGTGCTGTTTCACCGAGACAACGCACCCGCACATCGAGCTAACGTTACGCAACAGTTTCTTCGTGATAACAACTTTGAAGTGATTCCTCACGCTCCCTAGTCACCTGACCTGGCTCCTAGTGACTTTTGGCTTTTTCCAACAATGACAGACACTCTCCGTGGCCGCACATTCACCAGCCGTGCTGCTATTGCCTCAGCGATTTTCTAGTGGTCAAAACAGACTCCTAAAGAAGCCTTCGCCGCTGCCATGGAATCATGGCGTCAGCGTTGCGAAAAATTCTGTACGTCTGCAGTGCCATTACGTCGAGAAGTAACGCCAGTAGTTAATTAGAAAAAAATCGGAGGCCTTAGAACTTGAATGCACCTCGTACTGTATCCGAACATTACAGGCTTGTACTTCCTACTCTTCCGCATTAACTTACATTTTTCCTCATTTAGGGCAAGCTGTCATTCATCGCTCCAACAATAAATTTTGTCTAAGCCGTCTTGTATTTTCCCACAGTCACTCAACTTCGACAACTTACCGTTCACCACAGCATCATCAACAGACAACTGCCGACTGCTGCGCACCCTCTCTGCCAAACCATCTATGTATATACAGAGCAGCAGCGGTTCTATCAAACTTCTCTGTGGCACTCCTGACGATATCGTTGTCTCTGATGAATATTCGCCGTCGAGGACAAGATGCTGGCTTCTGGTACCTAAGAAGCCTTTGAGAGACTCACATACCGGTGAAATTATTCCGTGTGCTCGTACCTTCGTTAACAGTCTGCAATGGGGCACCGTGTCAAATGCTTTCGGGAAATCTAGAAACATGAAATCTGCTGTTGCCCTTCATCCATAGTTCGCAGTATATTATGTGAGAAAAGTGCAACCACAGTTTCGCAGGACGATGCTTTCTAAAACCATACTGATGATGATGATATTTGGGTTTTGGGGCGCTCAAATGCGCTCGTGCAAATTCCGACTCTTTACACAGTCCAGTCTCGCTGCTTTTCCAGAATGATGATGAAATGAGGAGAAGAACACAAACACTCAGTCCCCGGGCGGAGAAAATCCCAGAGCCGGTCGGGAGTCGAACCCCGGACCCCGTGACCCAGACGCATGTAACATTATTGGATTTCAGATAGTTCGCAGGTGAGACGTTTGTCATAAAAGAAAGGAACAGCCATCGGGCTGTAGTTCGTAAAGATATTAAGCATCAAAGCGCATGTGTAAAGAGACGAAATGCTTTATAATGTGCGCCTACACCAAGACGTGCGTCCAGCGTTAAAATATTTCAAATAAACACTATGACCCGCTGGGCGCAGATATTTAAATCATTGCCACGGTGCTCGATAGCAATAAGCTGCGAAACATTTGAAAGAACAATCCTTCATTTGTTGACAAATGTTGTAGATACTTCATTACCTTTTTACGTTTGGTAGCCGAATTGTTAAAACGTGTTGTGTAGCACCGCTGCAAGTTATGTTTTATTTAGTGTCAAAAACCATGTAAATCACCAGGCAAAACGCTTCGGTAAACCGTGCGACGCAAAAAAATACTTATAGGCACGCCAGGACATTTAATTTTTAAGAAATAGCCGACAGAGAAAAGCAGCGATTGTTGAACCGCTCCATATACGAGAGAAACATAAAAATGTAAGTTTTGTATTCATTGTATGTTTGTTAATGTCTATTAGTTTGACGCCTTTGTTCTTTGAGAATATATTGATGCTTTACTTTACAGAAAATCTCTGCTTATTCTTTTCTTTAAGCTCACCCTGATTTTTCAATGTATACCATCTTTGTTACAGGTTCTCTCTTCATCGCGGTATCTCGATTGTATTCGGGAGGCCATTAATGTATTTAATTTCCGATCTGATAATTTTTTACAAAATTTCACTGTTTAGCATTCATTTCCATTTTTTATTATTCAAATACGTGCCTTAGGTATTTTCGTCGAAGATTCTGTTTGCATGAAGGCAATCCGGGTCAAAGGTCAGTCGCGAAACCACCTTCGCGTAATCAAACCTTACGTCTCCTGAGCACAATCGAGAACCGACGCATCGGCGATCATCCATTAATTTCCCTCTCTTTGCAAGTCGTACCAAAAACGGCAAAGCAGAACTGCCGTGAGTACGCAATCTAGTGTTATAGGTTCATTACTGTTATATTTGATTAAATGTGTGTGAATAGCAAAATCTGTGACACTAGAGGCAGCACCACTGCGGACTAAACGCATACTGATTTTTGGACATAAGCTTGTCAGTCCCAGACACTAATCATTCGGCTCCCTCCGAACTCACTCAGATACTGACGTCTAAGAGGCACACCGGCACTTGTTGTCGTCTTACCACTTCGTGTGACGGGTCTTCAGAGACTGAGCGTGGCGTAATACTGACCCGTCCTACCACACAATACAGATCACTGATGACTCTATGCGCGCGCCATCTCTCTGAAGTCTTAATCACTTATTATGGTTCCACTGTTCTACGCATCCTCGGATTCTGGAGCGATTCGGACCGTTCGTTTTAGCTATTGCAATTTCCCTTGAGTTGGACTTTACCCTCAGGCGCTTAGGCACAATTATGCGAATGAAACACACCCCCAAGTATGAGCTATTGCTGCACCGACCATTGTCTAACACTGTAAATGTAATATATACTCTATTAGCTCACAAGCCTATGTAGAAGGATCGAAAGAATGAAATATGGATTTTTTCGTTTTTGCCCAATTTCACAGGGAAAAAACAAATACATAAAGGTAATTTGGCATATTATGTTTAGATGGAAGATCTTTGAAACCATGATATATAAAAATGTGTTCCCTATAAAAGTTTAAATGTTATTAATGTTCTTGAAAAATGTATAATCAACTTTTATAATAATCTGTAATTTTCCAAAATACCCGACGACTATTAATTAATATTTAAAAATGAAAACTTTTGTTATAGCACAAATTAAGGACGCTTTCTCGCCACACCCACCCAAATGTAATAAATCTGGTTTTAGAAATACCATTTCTGGAAAATAGGCTATACACAAGATGCTACTGTAGTGTTTTCATAATACCCTATATAAATATGTAAACGTTAATATTATTCTGATTACTTGTTTTACTTTCACTTAATTTATGTTTTAAATTGTTATTTTACTTTCTAAATTCATGGTTTTTTATTTTAGTTTACCGTTTCGTATAGTATTCTGTTAATTGAAAATAATAAGTAACTCATTATTATGATAAAAACAATGATTATCTATAAGGTAATGATTAAAACATGACTTTGTTTTTCATTATACACACAGAATTAACGAATTATCTTCACGTAATACGTACGATGGATAATACAATATAAAACAAAATTCAGCAGAATCGTACTACCACACTTTGTAGTACTATTATGGTCATTTATACTTTCAGTAATACTCATTCGTATTATCACGCAACCACGCTGTTAACATTTCAAACCTAACAGACAGGCGCAGTGATCAGCACACTTGGCTCGCATGAAGGAGGACTACGGTTCATATCCGCGTTCGACGACCCAGATTCAGGTTTTCCTTGATTTCCCTAAATCGCTCCAGGCAAATGCCGGAATGGTCGGACGATTTCCTTCCCCACCCTTCAAGCAATGCGAGTTTGTGCTCCGTCTCTAATGATCTCGATGTAGACGGGACGTTAAACCCTAATCTTCCTTCGTTCTTTATGCTTTAATACCTTAGCTTTCAACAACACTGTGTGAAATAAAAGCTGATCTGAAAGATTGTTTCCAACTAACACAATAGTAGTATCCATTTGAGTTTATTTTTTCGTCCTTGAAGAGGTGGTTGCCGGATTTGTCATGTTAGTTATAGCTGGAGGTAAATTACGTCTGTGTCAGTATATGGAGCCACAACATCGAGTCAAGTTCTATTAACACCATAAGAACGACATAGGTGTTGCATAGATTTTGCATGTCAGTAGAAAATTTATGAAACTAAATATCTCACACAATCAACGCATTTGGATTTACAGATGATGAAATAATTTGGAGTTATACAGAAAACGACCGTGTAATAGCACACCCATTAACAATAAATAGATCAAAAACGATTACAATGTCAATAAAGAGACACAACCAGAAAGGAAAAATAAGGCTGGGAGATACACGTCTTGAAACAACAGACCAGCACAAATATTTCTGGTGCATCATTTAAGGCGATAGCAGAATACGCCATGAGATCAGTAACCGAATTCAATAATCAACTAAGTTCCGTGCTCAAAAATCCACAAGTTGCACCATCTACTTCGACATCTGCTCCAGAACGAACTAGTTCCTGAAGATCAAAACAGATTCTCCTTGAGTCATACGTCGTCGTAATAGCATATGGCATAGAAACAATCATACTGGTCGACAAAGCCATAGAGATGAAGTCCCTAAGAACTATGGTCCAAAAACCTACGAAGGATAGCGTAAGACATGAAAAAATATAGGAAGACGCTGGAGAGTACACATCTTTAAAGGAAAAAGTGACATGGGGCCGTTTGCGACGGTTTGGTTATGTCAACCTAATGGATGAAGGAAGGATAGCAAACAAACTCTGCACACGTATGTGACTGGTGAAAGACCGATAGAAAGACCCAGGAGGAGTTTGCTATATCAAATGAAGGAGGTTACACGAACAAGAAGAATCGGCTAGAATACAGTCCTGAGAGAAAAATGCAACATGGACAGGCACCAGCGGAGAGGGCTTGTAAACCACACCTGGGCGATAGGAGTGGAAAAACAATGGTGATGAAACAGTCCACACAGATATCTGCATGTTTCTTAACACCTGGATAAACTTCACAATACCCTTGCTATCAAAATAATGTGAATGCTCAAACCTGAGGAAAAAGTCTCTACAGACATGAAGAGTGTTGAAAGTTTAACGTCTCACCTCCTTGCCTAGGGACGCCAGATGAAAGTTGATGTCGTCAAGCCCTGAATGAAAATTGCGCAACGGATAACTGGGGAGGGGAGCTTGAGAGCGCTACGATACTAGGCAAGGGGCTGGAGGGCTCACACGCTGATGTGTGGGTCCCTGCATTCTATAGCTTTTATTTTGAATAAATTCCTTTAACTTGACTTCTTTGTGATTTTAAGATATGTTAAAGATTGATGACAATTGATTACGTATTTATTTTAAATGTCATCACTCGATTTTACAGCAATTGCAGCAATTGTTCCAGTTTACAGATATTACAATTTTACAACTTATAGCTCGGGTATATTATATACCAATCTGCACGCACATTTCTACGGGCAAGACGGAATTTCGCTGGACAAATGTATACCACCAAAGTCTCCCAATATTTTACATAGGACATCCAATATGTGAGGAGGATAACGGGCAAACTGCGGAACAGATACTTTAACAGAGGGGGTCAAATTTCCTAAATTAACGAGATCATTCATTTCATTATACAATCTGAAGCTGGAAATAAAAGAATTAGTACAAATATTCAAATACGTCTCTTTCATGCGTGACCATTGAGACAGACCCACTGAGGGCACGTCTGCTCATTTACCAGTCTTCTGTAACACTCCTAGAATATGGCGGGCACCCGGAGGTCTTCCTGGGCCCCGGTGGAGGGGGTGGTCGAACCACTTGGCCGTGACCAACCTTGTGACACCGGAAAGTCTTTGACTTTTACCTGCCTGTGCTGTCTCTCTGATCCCCTACCCAGGAGTAAGGTTGGCACTACTATACTACAGAACTACTTCCCAACAAAGATTTGGCCACGCTTTACGGAAAGGTGTGAGGAGGATTAGGAAAGTTCATGTGCAGATTCACATTCACGTACATGAAATGCATAATACACGACACATATAAATACGAAATATGAAGCCAGACACATTTCTTTCCACCCGTCCACATGGATTCTGTTGTACCCGCGGCCGGCCGCGTCGTGTAATATAATTGGCTGCGGAGCCGCCTCTGTTTCTATTTCCCGGTGCGAGCGAGCAGCGAAACCTGCTTCTTATAGAGCGGAAACTACTGTACCGTTTCAGTATAGTAAAAACTAGACAGTAAAGGGGTGTGGTAGAGCACATCTTTGAAGGTCTCTCCATCCCTCACACACTTGGTTGGTACAGTAGATTGACAACAATGCTTTTCTGAGAAGACGTTCTTTCTATTTCTGGAGACCTGGAGATGAGACAAAGGATATTCCTCTCTTTCCCCTCAGTCACCATCCTCTCTTGTATACACCGGTGGTTTAGCGATTAGCCGCAGACGAACGCCCCGCCTTTCTCTTCTCCGTTTTAGCAACCGTATCCTGTTACGTCGCTGCCCGTCCAGGAAGAAGGAGCAGAAGAATACCCCCTGCCGATTCTGCGAGAGAAAAGAGGCGAGCTGTTTTATGGGTACGGGTGGCCAGTTACCTGCCCGAACAACAATGAAGTGGGCCGCCTCGCTGTGAAACCGAAGCGCGGCGCCGCCCCGCCGCCGCCTTGGGCGTGTCCCGGCCGCTCGCGTTTCCGCTACTGTTCTGCCCGGGGAACCCCCGCGGTGCAGGCGCCGTCGCCTAATGTCATTAAGTACTGCGCACCGCCACCCAGCGCCGTCTTGGGTTACCCGGGCTCCGAACCGCGACGCTCGCAACGGTAAGGGAATCTCTCTCCACGCGAGGGGACCGGCCAGTTCATTCATCGGGGCTCGCTGTGGAAGTACGGCTGTGTGTGTGTGTGTGTGTGTGTGTGCGTGGTCCCAGCGAAGCGCTGTCGTCTTCCGCCCACCGGCGAGCAGCTGCGGTTAACCTCGTTCCAGCCCCTCGTTATCTGCACCATACAGACCGCTCTCCGCTCTTTCGTCTCTGTCTCCCTCGCAAAGAAACTTCAGTCACTCGGAAGAAAATAACACGAGGGCTGTCCAGGCCTGACAAAGGCCGTCTGGAACACGCGTCTCTTTTCTGGAGTGCGGGAAAAAGAGCCGGAAGGAGAGTCAGCGGAAGCGGGCGTTTATAAAACCGTTTGTTAGCCGCCACTGTCGTCTGTAACCGGCAGCACGCGCACGTTTACTTAATAATACACTTGGGTGCAAAACTTATGGACATACCAGGTGTACCGCTATAAAACGAGCGTTTTTTTGTGAAAATGAAACACTAATTTTGAATTGAAAAGTAAAAACATTTTATTCAAAGTACTGACCATTGCTTTCTATACATTTTGACCACCTTTCTGGCAATTTGTGGACACCACGCCAATAGAAATGTTCGTCTTTTGAAGCAAACCAATCAGACACCCAATTTTCGACTTCTTCGTGGGAATCGAAGTGTTCCTCAGTCAGTGCGTGTCCCATTGATGAAAAGAAATGGTAGTTGGAAGGGGTGGGTGGGGTAGCAGCTTCCAGCCAAGTGTTTTGATTGTATCCTGAACCAGATTTGCTTTGTGTGCTGGTGCATTGTCGTGTAAAAAAAATACTTTTCCATGTCTTCTGGCCCATTCTGGTTTTTTTTCGATCAATGCATTGTTCAAATTTATCATTTGTTGTCTGTAGCGATTAGTATTCACAGTTTCACCGGGTTTTAGAAGCTCATGATATACCACACCTTTCTGATCCCACCAAACACAGAGTACTGTCTTCTTGCCGAATCGATCTGGTTTTTGCAGTCGATGTTGATGATTTTTCCGGATTAACCAATGATTTTCCCGTTTAAGATTCTTAAAAGAAATCCATTTTTCATCGCCAGTAAAAATTCGATGCAAAATTGATTTTTTTCATGTCTTTGAAGCAAAATTTGACAAATAGTTTTTCGGTTTTCCATCTATCTTTCATTCAATTCATGTGGCACCCATTTTCCACACTTTTGGGTCTTTTCCATAGCTTTCAAACGGTCAGAAACTGTTTGTTGTGCAACATTTAGCATTGCTGCCATTTGCTTCTCACTCAAAGTATCATCTTCATCCAATATTACTTGCAATTCGGCGTCTTCGAACTTTTTTGGTGGTCTTCCACGATCTTCATTTCTTACATCAAAATCATTATTTCTGAACCGTTGAAACCATCTTTTGCATGTTGCTTCAGATAGAGCATGATCACCATATGCCTCGACAAGCATTCGATGCGACTCTGCAGCACTTTTTTTCAAATGAAAACAAAAAATTAATGCTTTCCGCAAATCATCACTTTCTGGTACAAAATTCGACATTGTTAACACAATGAAAACATATGATGTTTTTTGTTCCATGACTTGATGTATACTAAATATCTTTGACAGATGTCATACCAACCAAACAAAAAAAAATTAAGGCTCGTTCACAAGAAATGTTCCCTATAGACACCTTTGTATCTTAACGCTCATTTCATACCGGTACACCTGGTATTTCACTTTCTCACTATTTGTCACTGGCGAGTAACGTAACTCGATGATACCTGGACCACACGTAGAAAAACAACTGCTACGGTATGGTACAGAACGTAAACGAAAAAAATGGCCCTGAAACGAATAGAAAGGACTGTTTTATTCAAATATAATGATTACACTGAAGTCATTGCGATTCATGGTGATCCCCTAGACATTACAACGCGTCGCTTAGTGTAAGGAGCGTAAACACTGGGGAAGACTGAACAATGGAAAAACGTTGTGTGATGGATCACGGTACACAATGTGGCGATCCGATGGCAGAGTGTAGGTATGGTGAATGCCCAGTGAACGTCATGTGCCAGCGAGTGTAGTACCAACATTAAAATTCGGAGGTGGTGGTGTTATGGTGTGGTCGTGTTTCTTATGGAGCGAACTTGCACCCCTTTTTTTGACTGGCATTATCACAGCACAGGCCTACATTGATGTTTTAAGCACCTTCGTGCTTCCCACTGTTGAAGAGCAATTCCGGGATGACGATTGTATCTTTCAACACGATCGGACACCTGTTCATAATGCACGGCCTGTGGCGGAGTGGTTACACGACAATAACATCCCTGTAATGGACTGGCCTGCAGAAAGCCCTGACCTGAATCCTATAAAACACCTTTGGGATGTCTCGGAACGCCGACTTCGTGCCAGGCGTCACCGACCGACATCGATACCTGTCCTCAGTGCAGCACTCCGTAAAGAATGGGCTGCGATTCCCAAGAAACCTTCCAACATCTGATTGAACGTATGCCTGCGAGAGTGAAAGCTATTATCAAGGCTGAGTGTGAGCCAACACCATACTGAATCTCAGCATTACCGATGGTGGGCGCCACGAACGTGTAAGTCACTCTCACCCGGGTATCCGGATACTTTTGATCTCATAATTTATTTATGGTTCAAGTTTCATCGGCGTACGTCACTTGGCAATGACACATCCTGCGGAAATTGAAATCGTCGTAAAGTTATGCTCACAGTGGTTCAAATGGCTCTAAGCACTATGGGACTTAAACATCTGAGGTAATCAGTCCCCTAGACGTAGAGCTACTTCAACTTAACTAACCTAAGGACATCACACACATAGATGCCCGAGGCAGGATTCTTACCTGCTTTCGTAGCAGCAGCGCGGTTCCGAACTGAAACGCCTAGAACCGCTCGGCTGAAGTTTTGCACAGCAGTGTATTATCCAACACAACTTTACATTTTCTCTCTAGGTTTCATTAAAATAGATGATAGTCATAATTTGGGGAACGTTGAGATAAAACGTTGATTAAGAGGCTCTTGTGTTCTGGCCATTGCAACTTACGACAGTTACCTCTGTAGTGTCACAGAACTGTTTGTGACACTTACTACTTTCAACACCCAACAAAACGTAGGCTACCTGCTAAGCATTTTAGAGATTTTATTATATGACAGAATGTAGACTATGTGATCGAACGTATCCGGACACCTGGCTGAAAATGACTTAAAAGTTCATGGTGCCCTCCATCAGTAATGCTGGAGTACAATATGGTGTTGGCCCACCCTCAGCCTTGATGACAGCTTCCACTGTCGCAGGCATACGTTCAACCAGGTGCTGGAAGGTTTCTTGGGGAATGGCAGCCCACTATTCACGAAGTGCTGCACTGAGGAGAGGTATCGATGTTGGTCGGCGAGGCCTGGCACGAAGTCGATATTCCAAGACATGCCAAAGGTGTTCTCTAGGATTCAGGCCAGGACACTGTGCAGGCCAGTCCATTACTGTGGTGTTATTGTAGTGTAACCACTCCGACACAGGCCGTGCACTATTAACAGGTTCTCGATCGTGTTGAAAGATGCAATCGCCATCCCCGAATTGCTCTTCAACAGTGGGACGCAAGAAAGTGCTTGAAGCATCAATGTAGGACTGTGCTGTGATAGTGCCACGTAAAACAGCAAGGGGTGCAAGCCCCCGCCATGAAAAACACGACCAAACCATGACACCACGGCCTCCGAATTTTACTGTTGGCTCTTCACGCACTGGCAGATGACGTTCACCGGGCATTCGCCATACCCACTCCCAGCCATCGGATTCCCACACTGTGTACCGTGATTCATCACTCGACACAACGTTTTTCCACTGTTCAATCGTCCAACGTTTGTGCTCCTTACATCAAGCGAGGCGTAGTTTCGCATTTACCGGCGTGATGTGTGGCTTATGAGCAGCCCCCCCCCCCCCGCCCCGCCCCCGCCCACCCCCCCCCCCGACCATTAAATCCAAGTCTTCTCACCTTCCGCCTCACGGTCATAGTGTTCGCAGTGGATCCTGATGCAGTTTGGAATTCCTGTGTGGTGGACCGGATAGATGTCTGCCTATTACACATTACGAGCCTCTTCAACTGTCGGCGGTCTCTGTCAGTCAACAGACAAAGTCTACCTGTACGCTTTGGTGCTGTACGTGTCCCTTGACGTTTCCACTTCGTTGTCACATCGGAAACAGTGAACCTAGGGATGTTTAGCAGTGTGGAAATCTCGCGTACAGACGTATGACACAAGTGACTCCCAATCATCTGACCACGTTCGAAGTCCGTGAGTTGCTCGGAGCGCCCTTCTGCTCTCTCACGATGTCTAATGACTACTGAGGTCGCTGGTATGGAATACCTGGCAGGAGGTGGCAGCACAATGCACCTAATATAAAAAAGTATGTTTTTGGGGGTTTCCGGATACTTTTGATCACATAGTGTACGTTTGCTTTGCATCTACAGAAAATTTGTTCTTTTTTTATTATTAATTTCATGTAACGGCCGATTGCTGGAAGAATGCCTGACGCATCTGAAGACCAAACCGTGCTATTGTGTGCAGGTCACCAGCTGCAACGCGTCGGAGGTCATCTCTCCTCAGAGATGCGCTCACGTTTTGTCCACTGAGCAGAAATATCACTGGAGTGAGCTTTCAGATGTGAAGAACTGATTTTGTGTTGCCAATGTACACTGCAACAGTGATCACGTGATTTCGGTACGGCATAAGTTTGTCAGTAATACCTCCTACAAGTGTGGAACGTCAATATATCAATTGTACAGATAGATTCCCCTTGTAGGTACTATGGGTTTGGTATAGGCGTCTTGCAGACACCACAACATTTAGAATCTGATTCCTGAAATAATATGGGCTCTTCACAGTGAAGAGCAAAATTAAAGGGCGTCATTCAATTAAACAGTCACATCAACGTGTATTTACCCTGTCACGCCACGTCACTTTAGTTCGCTTAGCCCAGCACTGAACGACAAAAGTGAGGTTATGTATCACCATGTGTCATCCAAAAAGTCAAAGTATAGGATCGGAATTGTGGAATTAACGACAACGCTTATCAATGCCCAAAGTAAACTTCATAACGTGTGTTCTAATCAATTTTGCCGACCGGTGTGGCCGAGCGGTTCTAGGCGCTACAGTCTGGAACTGCGCGACGACTACGGTCGCAGGTTCGAATCCTGCCTCGGTCATGGATGTGTGCGATGTCCTTGGGTTAGTTAGGTTTAAGTAGTTCTAAGTTCTAGAGGACTGATGACCTCAGAAGTTAAGTCCCATAGTGCTCAGAGCCATTTGAACCATTTTTCAAGAACGACTGCCGGAAAGCCTTCGTGCGCGCTCGAATCTCTCTAATTTACATTCGTCATTTCCTCGGGAGGTATAAGTAGGGGGAAGCAATATATTCGATTCTTCATCCAGAAACGCACCCTCTCGAAACCTAGCGAGCAAGCTACACCGCGATGCAGAGCGCCTCTCTTGCAGAGTCAGCCACTTGAGTTTGCTAAACATCTCCGTAACGCTATCACGGTTACCAAACAACCCTGTGACGAAACGCGCAGCTCTTCTTTGAATCTTCTCTATCTCCTCCGTCAACCCGACCTGGTGCGGATCCCACACTGATGAGCAATACCCAAGTATAGGCTGAACGAGTGTTTTGTAAGCCACCTCCTTTGTTGATGGGCTACATTTTCTAAGAACTCTCCCAATGAATCTCAACCTGGTACCCGCCTTACCAACAATTAATTTTATATGATCATTCCACTTCAAATCGTTCCGTACGCATACTCCCAGATATTTTACAGAATTAACTGCTACCAGTGTTTGTTCCGCTATCATATAATCATACAATAAAGGATCCTTCTTTCTATGTATTCGTAATACATTACACTTGTCTACGTTAAGGGTCAGTTGCCAGTCCCTGCACCAAGTGCCTATCCGCTGCAGATCTTCCTGCATTTCGCTGCAATTTTCTAATGCTGCAACTTCTCTGTATACTACAGCATCATCCGCGAAAAGCCGCATGGAACTTCCGACACTATCTACTAGGTCATTTATATATATTGTGAAAGCAATGGTCTCATAACACTCCCCTGCGGCACGCCAGAGGTTACTTTAACGTTTGTAGACGTCTCTCCATTGAGAACAACATGCTGTGTTCTGTTTGCTAAAAACTCTTCAATCCAGCCACACAGCTGGTCTGATATTCCGTAGGCTCTTACTTTGTTTATCAGGCGACAGTGCGGAACTGTATCGAATGCCGTCCGGAAGTCAAGGAAAATGGCATCTTCCTGGGAGCTTGTATCTAATATTTTCTGGGTCTCATGAACAAATAAAGCGAGTTGGGTCTCACACGATCGCTGTTTCCGGAATCCATGTTGATTCCTACAGAGTAGTTTCTGGGTTTCCAGCAATGACATGATACGTGAGCAAAAAACATGTTTGTCTGGTGTTGAATTAACAAATTTACCTTTGGTCACCTGTAAGAGAAACTGATGTCGCTACTGTTGGAAGCTAACGAAATAAATACAAAAGGATAAACAATTTTTGATTCAGAAACATAAGGTTCACCTCCAGTTGCCGCGGCGCATTCGTTTATGGCTTCCGGCACTGCTCCAGTTCCCCGCGACCGCCTCTCGTATTTCCAGTCGTCTCCGGTTTCTCCAGCCAGGCATTCACCACGACTGGAAAAACTCGCGGACGGAATTACTCTTGGCCGTGTCAGCGAGTGTCCAGCTGTTTTCTCCCTTACGCGCGCTGTCACGAACCCGCAATCGCTTGATTACGGGTGACACTGGGGCGACGTGGCTGCCATTGTGCTGGAGCCGTGTCGTCGCGCGCCCAACACAATTATTTCCAAGGCCTCTTTGTAAACAGCAGTCGCTCAGCTGTACGTTCGGCTAACCTCGGCCAGCTATTGAGTCCTTTTGTGGCGTACCATTCCTCAGTTAGTAATCGAGCTTTCAGGTAGGTCTCTAATACAGGACAACAGTGGCTGCTTTGTTTGGCTAGGTTCTGTCTGATGACTTCACGCAGTTGTCCTCGAACTCCTGTCGGCTTCGTTGCTCCCTGTTGAATAAATGAAAAGAACGATCACATTTTATAAACGGCTGTGAACCATGCCGTTAAATTAGAAGGTTGACTGTCGACATTTACGTTTTGAACGACTACATTTACACTATTGTCTGCACGTAATATAGTTAAGTCCCACAGCTGCAGTTTCAGTTTTCATCAATTACGAAGTGCCATTATCATTTTTCACTCGTACACAGCCTGTGTTGATTTAAAACTACTTGAAAGAAAACTACTCAGTTGGTAGAGTTCTTACCCCTGGAAGACAACGACTCCGAATTGAAATACTAGTCCGGCATACAGTTTTAATTTGCCAGCAAACTTGAATACACTACTGGCCATTAAAATGCTACACCAAGAAGAAATGCAGATGATAAACGGGTATTCACTGGACAAATATATTATACTAGAACTGATATGTGATTACATTTTCACGTAATTTGGCTGCATAGATCATGAGAAATCAGTGCCCAGAACAACCACCTCTGGCCGAAATAACGTCCTTGATACGCCTGGGCATTGAGTCAAACAGAGCTTGGATGGCGTCTACAGGTTCAGCTGCCCATGCAGCTTCAACACGTTACCACAGTTCATCAGAAGTAGTGACTGGCGTACTGTGACGATCCAGTTGCTCGGCCACCATTGAGCAGACGTTTCCAGTTGGTGGGAGATCTGGAGAAAGTGCTGGCCAGGGCAGCAATCGAACATTTTCTGTATCCAAAAGACCCGAACAGGACCTGCAACATGCGGTCGTGCATTATCCTGCTGAGATGTAGGGTTTCGCAGGGATCGAACTAAGGGTAGAGTCACGGGTCGTAACACATCTGAAATGTAGCGTCCACTGTTCAAAGTGCCGTCAATGCGAACAAGAGGTGACCGAAACGTGTAACCAGTGGCACCCCATACCATCACCCCGTGTGATACGCCAGTATGGTGATGGCGAATACACGCTTCCAATGTGCGTTCATCGCGATGTCGCCAAACACGGATGCGACCATCATGATGCTGTAAACAGAACCTGGATTCATCCAAAAAAATGACGTTTTGACATTCATGCACCCAGGTTCGTCGTTGAGTACACCATCACAGACGCTCCTGTCTGTGATGCAGCGTCAAGGGTAACCGCAGCCATGGTATCCGAACTGATAGTCCATGCTGCTGCAAACGTCGTCGAACTTTTCGTGCAGATGTTTGTTGTCTTGCAAACGTCCCGATCTGTTGACCCAGGGATCGTGACGTAGCTGAAGATCCGTTACAGCCATGCGAATATGATGCCTGTCATCTCGACTGCTAGTGGTACGAGGCCGTTGGGATCCAACACGGCGGTCCGTGTTACCCTCCTGAACCCACCGATTCCATATTCTGCTAACAGTCATTGGATCTCGACCAACGCGAGCAGCAATGTCGCGATACGATAAACTGCAATTGCGATGGTCTACAATCCGACCTTTATCAAAGCCGGAAGCGTGATGGTACGCATTTCTCCTCCTTACACGAGGCATCACAACGTTTCACCAGGCAACGCCGGTCAACTGTTTTTTGTGTATGAGAAATCGGTTGGAAACTTTCCTCATGTCGCCGGCCGCGATGGTCTCGCGGTTCTAGGCGCTGCAGTCCGGAACCGTGGGACTGCTACAGTCGCAGGTTCGAATCCTGCCTCGGGCATGGATGTGTGTGATGTCCTTAGGTTAGTTAGGGTTAATTAGTTCTAAGTTCTAGGGGACTGATGAGCACAGATGTTAAGTCCCATAGTGCTCAGAGCCATTTTTGATTTCTTTCCTCATGTCAGCACTTTGTAGGTGTCGCCACCGGCGCCAACCTTGTGTGAATGCTCTTAAAAGCTAATCATTTGCATATCACAGCATCTTCTTCATGTCGATTAAATTTCGCGTCTGTAGCTCGTCATCTTCGTGGTGTAGAAATTTTAATGGCCAGTAGTGTATTATTAAGGGCTCTAGTTCTAATCAGTACTAAATGTTAAAGCTAGACGTCCCACAAAAAACTGTTGCTCAGTGCTTACATGAAACAATCAGACCTGATAATTGACGAAAATCACTCGCTTGCTGAAACGGAAATATTGATGATTATCGGTTCTGATTGTTTTATGTAAGCACTGTTTAAAACGTACATCTGTTGCCTGTGAAACTTTAGCTTCAGTATTTGCTATTGGTTGCAACGAATACATATGATAATGACTTAAAGTCTAAAAAATATACAGGATGATTCAGCTGCCCCTACCGATTCGTTGTATGCAGAGCGCAATACGTCTACATCAGGAACGGTATGCAGTCAGGCGACAGCCACGTAATCGATGTTACTTCCCTCTCACAGCCAATGGCGACTGTTAGCAGACGGAATCACACTGTATAAAATACAAATGAGGATTCGCCGTACGTTACACTGTATTTTTGGACCAAGACACACCTCACTTCTGCCCCCCAAGTTATCCAAGTGTCCCCAGTTTTTCTTATTCGTAATTAGCGGTGTAGTCATACAGGTTTTGGATGTCTCTGTAGGTTTATTCCGTTTTGTAATACTTATTCTTTCGTAAATAGTTCAGAAACGTTGCCTTATAAAGTATGTTTCGCCAACAGAGACAACGAAATGAACAGGACGTACAAAAACTGAAAGCTTGGAAGTAACATCTTTCCTGATATAACCTCTGAACCGCCGCCCCGTCACACGCAGCAATTGCGAACCATCTAGTTGCAGTGGACTGCAAATATGAAGACACAAAGAACAAAGGTGTAGACTGTTAATAAGGTTTGTTTCATTCAAAAAGCTTTAAGAGTTTTCATATACAAAATTCGGAGATATTACTTTGCAGCAGACCCGCATATTTCCACAATCTCCATCATCAGATGGACGAGTGTTAATATAGCATGGACGTGTTGTGTTACGATTTTGGGGTAATCTCTAGCATTTCTCCAGTGGTCACAAACTCCTTTCTCTGTCGTGATACATCACATATAAACCATCACACTTTGAAAACTGTGTTCACAAAGTGTGATAGTTTATACAGAAAGTGATGTATAACGCGACAGAGATAGGAGCCTGTGTGCATTGGAGACGGTGGTGTAAGTTACCCTGCAGGTTGCACTACAGCAAGTTCTTTAGAGTCCGTTCGAAATTAGTAAGAGACGGGTGGCAGCAAAATACACTAAACAGCAACGGAAAACAGCAACGGAAATGAAAAGTAACAAAACTGCAGCAAACTATGTGGGCACTCACACTGAAGCACCAAAAGAAGTAATGTCAAGATCAAAAGGAGAAAATGATAGAAGGCGTCTTAAGCAACGTAGCAGATGGCTGTGGCCGTCCCATTACAGGAAGAAAGAATGAGCCATGCCACCTTAACACACATCCATTTGGTGATGGATGTTTAAACCTTGAAACAGTGTTCTGGAACCAACTAAACATTGACTACTACTTGTAAACTTGTGTCGATCGATATCAATAGCAGTCACTGTAAAGCCTAACGAAGAATGTTCGCTTTGAAAGTTCTGACGTGTTGTCTATTTAAAATAATGGTCAGGTAGTTCCATAACTTCCACCACGAGGAGACAGAGATGTTATAGAAGGTCTTAAGTATATGGAAAAGGGCGATTTCCATGTTAAAATTTAGAAAAGCTCAATGTTTTCATTATAGATCCGATATTGATGTTTCTGATGTCGCAAACTGCAAAACCTGTTCGATAAGACAATTGCCATGTACATTAAACTTATCTCAGCTCCTCAGCAAGTTCTGAAACATTCTATGGAAGAGAACTCCAGTATGGTGGACCATTCCTGCCGAACAAGTAAACCGTGCAATCTGGTGTTCCTACAACTGTACAAGAATGTTGTAAACAGCTTTCCTCAGATCGCCCAACAACAAGAACTCAATAGCAGCAAAATATTGTTGTAAGGTGGCAGAATAAATGAAGGTCAGATTCGCACCTTACATGAGACCTTTATACATTACAACGGGAAGGTGAATATGGCACCTAACTTAATTCGGTGGTAATGAGCAAATTTGCCTAGCAGAATGAAATGCAATACAGGGATGACACACAATCGACGGTAATTAACACACAGTTCCTACATAATGCATGTCTATGAGCAGAAGGTACAGCAAGCAGCGAGACGCGTTTTAGTTTGGAATATCAGAGGGGCAAGCAGAGGCAAGGCCATGCTACAGAGGGTACCATGGAAACCACTTAAAGGGGTGTCCCAGGCGGAAAGTCAACCACTGACCACGTGACTCAGATGCGGAGAGCGAGTATAACGGCCCATCTGAGGGAGGACAGGAAAGAAAGATATTAAAAACTGTGTTTTGGAATTCCAAAGAGATATGAACAAATCCAGTGACGCATTTTCGATCACGTGAGCAGCGAGTGCTACACATGTGAGAGAGTCAACATACGCATTTAGGCGTCTGGAATGGGCACAAAACGTCCGATTGGCGAAACGCGCTAGGAAGGAGAAAAGAGCCAAAGTTTCGATGCAAGTTAATGGTAGGGACCTTGCGATTGGTAGAGAGAGTTTTCTCAAAATAAGAGGAACGCTCCTATTGGTCGAAAAAAGCAGTGATGTGAAGAATGAAAGAACCCAGGTGGAGAGACAGTTCGGTTATGGGTAAGGCAAGATGGAAATTTTGGGGGGCTCTTCTCTGAACCAGTGTCAAGTGTAGAAAGGAGCGCATAACGCTCTGTATGACGCAGAAAAGAAATTTGGGTGAACACTGCATTCACAGCGGCTGACATACAGCTAGAAATTAGCTGCAGATGTAGATGTAGCACGAAGCAAGCCAGCAACCTTTGAGATGATAATGTGCTCTTCTTCCCACTACTATAGTGGACGATCTCAGTTTACGTCTTTGTCTCTGATGTTAAGATATCCTGAAGACTTTATGAACCGATATTTCGTTAACTGACATTTAGTTACATCAAATCGCAGCAAAAATGATGCGTTTATGATAAGTGTCTGATGCCCTGATTTCACGGAATAGCATATTTTAGTAGCACACAAATTATAAAACGAAAAACACCAAATACGAAATGCCTTAACAGCCAATATGTCATTTTCTATCATTTAATTATAATAAATGTACAAAAAACGGTACGTTTTCTACGTGTCCTCTATGTGTCAGTGCTTTGAGACAACATATTTTCATGGCACTTCAGTTATAATGGAAAATGCACGAAATACAGGTTTCTCCTGCAAACGAGATAATCCAATATAAAAGTTCTGCTTGTAACGTAAAAGCGACCTTGCACCACGTTGCGTGGCTTTCTCACTCCGCTCTTGTAAACCCAGGCGGCGAATATTGAAAGGATCTTATCCATATTTGGAGGCGTGGTAAATATTAACAGGCCACCGGAATTTTAAATTGATTACCTAACGAATATTCGACCGTATCATGCGCGGCAACGTTGATACCTGCAAAGTGTCCCTGGATACTGGGACAGGTGGGAGGATATCCCAAATCTAATAAGTAGTTAGGTATAGTAAAAATTTTGAAGTATTCTGAAACTAGAATCAAACAGAACAGAATAACTTGCTTAGTGCCGCTTTCACTGGCATTGCGGAATGATAAACGACACAGAGCACATGTTCCGAAGCCATAGCTATGTGCACAGAACTACGACGAACGCTGGAAGTTTGGTTCCCCTTATTCCACCTCAGTTACACTATTTCGGCGATTGCTGCGCAAACACTGTGTCCGTAATTACTGTGCCACGCAAACATTGGGGTTACACTCGACTGGTGTGAGACGTTCCCGTGGGGTTCCACTGGGGGCCGAACCGCACAATAACCCTGGGTTCGGTGTGGGGCGGCGGTGGGGTGAGTATACTGCTGTAGCCTGTTGTGGGGCTGCGGACCACTACGGTCTACGGCGGCGACGAAGCCTGTCCGTCGTTTCTAGGTGCCCGGTTCCGTACAATACAATACAATAAAGACCCGGAAAGTGCTGTGTGGTCTGTACAAGACAAAGCCAGGGCAAAAGCACCACAGGCGCAAAGATGCGAGCTGGTCTCAGTGCCACAGAGACTCGCCACTTGCTCGAGTTACACCAGCGCCACTGGCGGCGCAGATGATGGAGATGTCGACCTCGTCTCGTCGAATTGCCGGCCGAGTAGAATCCGCCAGTGGCCGCACGACAACGGACAGAAGCCTATTCGGAAAATAAAAGAGCAACTCTCACTCATTTCGTTACAGATAATCGTCCAGGGCTGACTTAGACAGGGAACGTCGTTTAGTGAACACGTAGAAGTGAACAGACAGTTCTCATAAATTGCATTTGCTACGTACTGTGAAGTTTACCTACGATTATCTGCAGTTAGCCATTGAGGCTCTTTTTATGATATATTACATGCAGGGTTGAAGACTTAATCATTCGACAAGTGACAAAGATAAGTAAACCTTTTAACTCATTTGTGTGACTGTGTTGCTAATTTGTTGGAGTGTTGTAGAACCTTCGTTCTCCTGTCCTGTTACCTGACCGTGGGACATAGCTGTGTAATAGTGGCAGGCAGAAATTGTCGTAATGGTGAACTGCGCCAGAAGCCGTTCCACGAACCCACAAGCCAGGCCTATCGTAACGACAGTGGCATATCGACCGTTGCAGCAGCAGCGACGAGACCCTTACAGAACTGGCGATGATGGTTTACAAAAGAAAAAAAGTAGTGAGCCAAGGGAGCAGATCAGGGCAGACAGAGGGGGAGAGCTACGTCTCGAATCTCAGGCTGAATGTGCAGGAGAAGAAGACGGACAAACCTTCTACGGCAAGGAGATCGCATGTTAGTCGGATTTCGGTACTTCTTTATATTTATGGTACGTGAAGTTATATATCAATTGCCCAAATCAATTGGATGCAGCTCTCAAAAATTCTTGAGAAAATCTTTTTCCCCTGAATGCTCGCCTCCTACAAAGAGGATTGGCTTGGATTCCTGGACATCGTAAATTTTTAATCAAAGGTCGTGAAGTGTAAAACGCATAAAGATGAAAAAACTTCGTATTTTTTCAAATTTCAGCAATGTTTAATAACACTCTTTAGAAAACATGTAATTAAGAATTTATATTTGCAATGAAATCAGGGTTTTTATGTGCAGTGTATGAATTAGAAGACGTGCGTTTTTCATAAAAATGACATTAGGCATATCTTAATTAGCATATCTTTGATGAATTTTATATTAAATGAAATTGGTAGTCGAACCGAACGGAAAAAACACAAAAAATAACGACAAAAACAAAACTTGGAGCAATGTCCGAGGATTACGACTCTGAGTTCACAAAAATGCACATAGAACATGCACCTTTGTTTAAAAAGTTGTAACCCAGTACCTTTACTTGGCAGGTGACTATTCTACCACAGAAACACTCTGCCTGTCGAAAAATCGTCGTAGTTTTATGGTATGAAAGACCAGTGGCAGCTGGTTATGATGTGCTAATGTGCTACAGCACACTGAAAATACCGCACTAAAATTATGCCCTTTATTTTCAGACGCGATCTGGTAATTACACTAAAAGTGAGCCATTTCTATTCGGATGCGAGCCGGAAAGTTCACTAAAACTACGCCATTTCTCATCGAATCCGTGCTGGCAAGCAATCTTAATGGACGACAACGTGTTTTGTAGCGCTGCCTCGGCGATAACCAGAAACCAGTGTCGAGTGTTGAAATGCTATGATCAACTCAGAGAAGGGACGCAGCTGTCTGTTTTCCACTGTGCAAGCTCTCGGGGTCCAGGTATATTCTGATGTGACGACATCCATTCTGCAACTATGAGTGCTGCGTTGCTCACAGCACCACGTCCGTATTTTTCTTTGAAAGCGCTTGTAACGTATTGTGCAAGCGTTGAGTGTGAGAGGTTCTTGAGAGAGCAGGAGTCATACACTACCCGTTGGGACACAGGTTCTAGGCGCTTCAGTCTTGAACCTCTTCCGTCGCAGGTTCGAATCCTGCCTCGGGAATGGATGTGTGTGATGTCCTTAGATTAGTTAGGTTTAAGTAGTTCTAAGTTCTAGGGGACTGATGACCTCAGAACCTATGTCCCATAGTGCTCAGAGCCATTTGAACCATTTTTTTGGGACACAGGAGCTGACTATGACTCTTTCGCAACACAGGTTTCCTATTATGCCTCAGTTACAGCCATCTCAAAGGCAGTTCTTACTGGACCTCTACACCACCACAAGGAGGAACAATGACCGTTTACAAAGTGAGTAGTTTTTAGTGGTTGCCGCCGTTTTGAGTAAATTGTCAACTCTTCTCAGAGTGACAGTAGTCGGAATCTGTTTTCATATTTCAGTTTTACGGTATTTAGGAATCATTATCATGAAGTTTCTTTTGAAAACTGCGTTAACGGCTTAAATCATTAGTGAATTTTCAAGGAACTCGCATAAAAAAAATCGCTGTACTGCTCATTATCATAAGGTCCTTAATCTGTCATCTGATTAGCCTCCCGTTGTGGCCGCGGTGGTCTAGCGGTTCTAGGCGCTCAGTCTGGAACCGCGCGACCGCTACGGTCGCAGGTTCGAATCCTGCCTCAGGCATGGATATGTGTGGTGTCCTTAGGTTAGTTAGGTTTAAGTGGTTCTAAGTTCTAGGGGACTGATGAACTCCGATGTTACGTCCCATAGTGCTCAGAGCCATTTTTTGTCATCTGATTAACTGTGTAATGATTCGTACTCAATCCTTTCTCTGTTTGAGGCTGCCCACGTGTGCATCTCACTTCACTGCTGTCCACAGAAGGTTCGTTGTGTTGCAACTGGCCACGTTACTTTCCACGTAGGAAAAATGTCATGTATGTGATCCTGCCTTTCACACTTGGATCACTCTGTCATGTGAAATTCCACCCCCTGACGTCACAAAATCCAACCAGCTCTCGGGCCGCGTGCACTTTCGCGTTCCGTGTGAGTACAGCATTGCGCTGCTCTCAAATCTGCAGTGCAGGCGTAACTGTGTGTCGGCGGACCGTGGCAAGTGCTGCGGGCGTCGAAGCAGCAAACAGGGAGCGGCCCACGCGGCCAATCGGCTGGCGGCACTATGGCAAAAACGGTGCGGGGATTGTCGGCCGGTGACGGCCGTGTGTGTGGGTGGGAGGACGGGGCAGCGGGGCGCCGCTCCGCCCCCACTCCACCCCAGCCGCCAGCTCTGCTGCGATGCGCCGCGCTGCGCCTGACACGGCCCACGCACCACCCAGCCGCCGCCGCCGCCGATGGAAATTTATGGTAATTATTAATAGCAATAATAACTGCTTCACTTTGAAATTCTAATGTGTAATAAACTGTGCTAGCCGGCCTGCCAGGCGGCGCCGCAGAGGTGACAAGTACCATAGAGGCGGCTGACGAGTTTTCCGCAGGGACAGTAATTGGCCATTGTTTCGGTGATTGCGCGCCTGTCATCAACAAGTGCGTCGCGCCGAGCGGTTGGCTGCGCATGCGCGCTGGGCTCTCGCCGCCGGCGGTAGCCGCTGCCCTCGCGCCGTCGATAGGCAAGCCACAGGCGACGCCTGTCGACTGTTTTAGAGCCCGTTTTGCTCTATCTGGTCAAAATCGACTACTTCCGGTGCGAGCGCGTGACGTACTTGCGCGTAAATCTGCGAACCAGTGCGTCACGAGTGGCTCAATGAATCCAGTGGTCTTAATGACGTATCTCCAATCTCCATGCCAACCAGTATGGAATCTGAAAACATCGATCGTAGGAAACCCAACTGCACCATTCTCACATGATATCTAGAAAGCGATGAATCAACGCAGTCAAGTAGATGCAGTATCTATCGATTTTCGAAAAGATTTTGTTTCAGTACGATCATATGAGGCATGAGGTATCGAGTGAAATTTTTGACTGGGCTTTTCTTTTCTGTCTTTTTTCCGATGGTGTAGAA
Organism: Schistocerca cancellata; assembly: GCF_023864275.1. Classification (NCBI taxonomy): domain Eukaryota; kingdom Metazoa; phylum Arthropoda; class Insecta; order Orthoptera; family Acrididae; genus Schistocerca; species Schistocerca cancellata. The sequence goes on along the minus strand of NC_064631.1, from coordinate 29,924,453 downwards.
GTAACACAAGGTGTCTCCGAGAGAAGCGTGTTAGGACACTTGCTGTTCATCTTCTGTAATAATGGCCCTGCAGATCAACAGTAAATCACAGTTTTCGCAGATGATGTATTTATGTATTATGGCGCACTAAGGGTAAAAGGCTGCACAAATATTCTGTTACATCTTTTTAAGATTTAAAACCGGTACGAAGACTGGCAGCTTACGTCATACAATGAAGAGCCGAAGACACTGGTACACGTGCCGAATATCGTGTAGGGCCCCGCGACCACGCAGAATTGCCGCACCACGACGTCGCATGGACTCGACTAATGTCTGACGTAGTGCTGAAGGGAATTGACACCATGAAACGCGGAGGGCTGTCCATAAATCCGTAAGGGTACGGCGGGGTAAAGATCTCTTCTGAACAACACGTGGCAAGGCATCCCAGATTAGCTCAATAATGTTTATCTCTGAGGAGTGTGGTCGCCAGCGGAAGCTTTCAAACTCAGAATATTGTTCCAGGAGCCACTCTGTAGCAATTCTGGACGCGTGGGGTGTCGCATTGTCCTGTTGGAATTGCCCATTCCCGTCGGAATGCGCAATGGACATGAATGGATGAGGTGATCAGACAGGGTCCTTAAGTACGTGTTTGCTGTCAGAGTCATACCTAGACGTATCAGAGGTCCCATATCACTCCAACTGCACTCGCCCCACAGCATTACAGAGACTCCACCAGCTTCAACAGTCTTCTGCTGACATGCAGGGTCCATGGATTCATGAGGTTGTCTCCAAACCCGTACACGTCCTTCCGCCCTATACAATTTGAAAGGAGACTCGTCCGACCAGGCAACATGTTTTCACTCATCAGGAGTCCAAAGTCGGCGTTGACGGTCCCAGACGAGGCATAAGGCTTTGTATCGTGCAGTCATCTAGGGTACACGAGTGGGCCTTCGGCTCCGAAAGCCCACAAGGATGATGTTTCGTTGAATGGTTCGCACGCTGAAACTTGTTGATGGCCCAGCATTGATATCTGCAGTAATTTGCGGAAAGGTTGCACTTCTATCACGCTGAACGATCTTTTCAGTCGTCGTTCGTCTCGTTCTTGGAGGATCTTTTTCCGACCGCAGCGATGTCTGGAGATTTGTTGTTTAACCGGATTTATGATATTCACGGTACACTCGTGAAATGGTCGCACGGGAAAATGCAGACTTCACCGCTGTAGCCCGGAGGTGCTGTGCGCCGACTATAATACCACGTTGAAACTCACTTAAATCTTGATGACCTGCCACTGTAGCAGCAATAGCCGATGTAAGAACTGCGCCAGACACTTGTTTTCGTATATAGGCGTTGCCGACCGCAGCGTCGTATTCTAACTGTTTACATATCTGTATTTGATATACGCGTGCCTATACCAATTCCTTTATAACTTCAGTGTATATTCGGAAACGTAAATGTGTGCACTTCACTAAAAGAAACGATGTGGTATCCTATGACTATAACGTCAATGAGTCACAGTTGGAATCGGTGAACGCATAAAAATGCCCGGGTGCAGCATTTTGTAGGGACGTGGAATGGAACGATCACGTAGGCTCAGTGTGGGCAGAGCAAGAAGCAGACTTGGGTGTACTGATAGTCTGCTAGGGAAGTGCAATCAGTTTGCAAATGAGATCGCTTACGAATCACTCGAGGGACCCATACTAGCGTATTGCTCGAGTGTGTGGGACCCATACCAAACAGGGCTGATGCAGGATATTGGACGTTTACAGACAATGACAGCACGAATGGTCACAGGTTTGCCGTTCGGCAGGTGAGTGTCTCAGAGATGCTGAAGAAACTGAACTGCCCGACTCTTGAAGACAGACGCAAACTATCCTGCGAAAGCCTAGTTGAAACGTTTCAGGAACCAGCTTTAAATGGTGAATCTAGGAACATACTACAACCTCCTAAGTATCGCTCACATAGGGATCGTGGAGATAAGATTACAATAATTACAGCATGCACCGTGAGCCATTACTCTCTCGCTCTATATGTGAATGGAACAGAAAGAAGTCGTAATAACTGTAAGAATAGGAAGTACCCTCTGCCATTCACTTCTTAGTGGCTGGTAAGAGTCTGGTTGTAAATGTTGACTCTATGACGAGTAAAGTTCTAAGATCTTGAGCATACCACAGAAAGTTGTGGCAGAGAAACAGATGACTGTTGTGTCGCCTGCTAAGATCAGACACAGTCCGCCTCGGTAGCTGCTGAGTCAGAGCGGGCATTGCTAACCGAAGGCCCGGGGTTCAGTGCCCGGCCGGGGTCCACGTGTTGTGTTGTCAGTATGTCCGTATCATCATTACTGACATGGAAGTCGCCTCAAACACGCTGTCGTGTAGTTTTTCCACTATTGCCGTGGCAGTATGGACACAAAACGAAAGCCAGTACTCTGAGATTAAAAAGAGAAAAAAAGAAGATCGGAAGTCAATACATTTTCGCCGCACTCACTGACGTTTACCGACAACGCAATTTGACGCAGAGGGTCTGAAGTAAAAGAAGGAGCACGATGTGCATTCGTAGATGGCAAAACTAATCGACGTGACGAATTCGAGTTTCATGAAGTTGCGTCCATACTCAATGCATAATTTACAGCGATTTTAGACGGAATTAAATACGCAATAAAATATGAAGAAGAAACGATCATTATTTTTGATGTGTTGGCAAATGTGCCAACACCTTGTAGATAGAGGAGGCTGAAATGCACGCTATAAGCTAACGCAGACGGGCGTGAGGTCTGGAACAGGATACGTAATGAATGCTATAAAGAAAAGTACGTAGCTGCTGGAATACTTAACTTTTAATCCATCATTTGTATACAGCGTTCTTGATGATACAAGTGAGACTCTCTATAGAAATGGTTAATGGCGCCTTGCTAGGTCGTAGCCATGGACTTAGCTGAAGGCTATTCTAACTATCTCTCGGCAAATGAGAGAAAGGCTTCGTCAGTGTAGTCGCTAGCAAAGTCGTCGTACAACTGGGGTCGAGTGCTAGTACGTCTCTCTAGACCTGCCGTGTAGTGGCGCTCGGTCTGCAATTACTGACAGTGGCGACACGCGGGTCGGACATGTACTAATGGACCGCGGCCGATTTAAAGCTACCACCTAGCAAGTGTGGTGTCTGGCGGTGACACCACAATTTTAATCAGATTCACGCTCAGAATTCATGATGTTAAAATACTACGGTGTCAAAACGCCAAAAATTATCTCCTGTACCACATTTTAGAAACGGTTCAGGTGTTTTGTCGCCGGAGTAAGACTACCATAAAGTTCTGGGTGAAGTCGCACATCGGAATGAAACAAAATGAACACGTACATACTTTGACCAAGGCAGATGAGTCCACAGATTTGATGAAGTACGGTGAACCGCCAACTCCTACATGCCGTAGTGACTAGTATCAGGACTCGGATGGTACGAAAATCTACAGTGGGGTTACGAAATTAGAGGAAGAGGCTACTTAATGACGCAAGACATCCGTGATACCAAAACTGCAAATGCAGCACAAACAGTGACAATGTCAGAAGACCTAAAAGTCTATAGACTCCTATACGATTTTATAGAAGAGGGAAAGCATTTTCTTTTCACTTCATAATAATATAGTAAATGAATGAGTATGGTTTGTATTATCAACTCTCTTTTGAATTAATGAATTATTTTAAGTTAATTCATATCATGGACGTAATTTAAGGTAAACTGAAAGAAATTGTTAATTTATTGTTGTTGTAATGGTAGTTGTAATACTTGTTTCATTTTAACGGTCACACCGTTGGACATTTAATGTGAAAAATTCATTCAGAGGCTAACATATGGGTGAAAGATAAAAGTCATCAATAAATTAAAAATAAAAGACGGTTGCGCAGAATCCAGAGCACTGACGAATTGTGGGGCTCCTATTCAGTAATTCTATTGAATTCCCGCTCTTTTCATAAATCCGAAATCGACTGCGACCACCTGATTTATTCCAAGCCGATTGCTTCAGACGAAAACTACATTCTTCGTCATAACTATATTCTACCCAACGAAATTTGGTTCTAATGTGGCGTAACAGACTTTCGGACACTAAATAATACTGCTTGAAACTATAAGGCAATTTCAATATCGAACTAAACGCTGGTATTTACTTTACGAGCTTTGTTCGTAGTTTTAGTATTTGCTTTATGTTGTGTTCGACCTTCGCCGGCCGGGGTGGCCGAGCGGTTCTAGGCGCTTCAGTCCGGAACTGCGCGACCGCTACGGTCGCAGGTTCGAATCCTGCCTCGGGAATGGATGTGTGTGATGTCCTTAGGTTAGCTAGGTTTAAGTAGTTCTAAGTTCTTGGGGACTGATAACCTCAGAAGATAAGTCCGATAGTGGTCAGAGCCATTTGAACCATTTTTTTGTGTTCGACTTGGTACATAACGGTAAGGAGAGATTGGCTGCAGAGTAGTGCAGCAACCTTCGGAAACAGTAAACAGCAGATGTACGTAATGGCAAAACGTCATTTTTTCTGATGAATCCAGGTTCTGTTTACAGCGTCATGATGGTCGCATCTGTGTTTGGCGACATCGCGGTGAACGCACATTGGAAGCGTGTATTTTAATCATCGCCATACTGGCGTATCACCCGGCGTGATAGTATGGGGTGCCATTGGTTACACGTCTCGGTCACCTCTTGTTCGCATTGACGGCACTTTGAACAGTGGACGTTACATTTCAGATGTGTTACGACCCGTGTCTCTACTCTTCATTCGATCCCTACGAAACCCTACATTTCAGCTGTATAATGCACGTCCGCATGTTGCAGGTCCTGTATCGGCCGTTATGGACACAGAAACTGTTCGACTGCTGCCCTGGCCAGCACATTCTCCAGATCTCTCACCAACTGAAAACTCCAGTCACTACTCTTGATGAACTATGGTATCGTCTTGAAGCCGCATGGCCTTCTGTACCTGTACACGCCATCTAAGCTCTGTTGACTAAATGCCCAGGCGTATCAAGGCCCTTATTACGGCCAGAGGTGGTTGTTCTGGGTACTGATTTCTCAGGATCTATACACCCAAATTGCGTGAAAATGTAATCACATGTCAGTTCTGGTATAATATATTTGTCCAATGAATACCCGTTTATCATCTGCACTTCGTCTTCGTGTAGCAATTTTAATGGCCAGTATTGTAGGTTTCGTTAATTATGTCTTCTCTGTGTTATTCCTGTACAGCCTAATATTTTGAAAATAAAAGCCTTTTGAATCGAAAGAAGTATTTCAGTGTAATCATGTGACAATAAGTATTACTCAAATTCCGATGTTTTAAAAGCTATTAGTTAAACCATCGATAAGGATACATCGATAACTGTGTGCCTCGACAATATCCAGTTTCAATGTCGTAATTCTCTGATCAACGGTGTCGTTTGACATACATCATGCCAACATTCAGTTCGATTTTCATCTTGGCACTTTTCTAGTGATTTTTGTTTTTGTATTTTTAAGCCCTTCCACTCTCTTTAAACGCTTTCAGTGAGCACGATTTGCATGCGATCAGAACTGGCAAATTGTGGCAGCCTCCAAATGTTATTCGGATGCGCTGAATTAAGTGGATATTGGCCATAAATGTAGCTCAAAATTACATTAAACTTAATTTAATTCAAAAAGCACGTTGCCATTCCCACGTTGAGCTTGTAGACGATAGGCCTCAAGGGAAAAACCAGCCGGCTCAGCTGAAGGGAGGTCCTTAGGTGGCTGTGGTCACACGAACGTACGCGGCGGACACTTTGTCGGCTGCCTCCGTGTGCTTACTATGTTTACAAGGTGGCGCCGTGCTGATTTCACCTAGGGTGGCAACACTGAGACAGTGATACGATACGATCATTATACTAGTGTCATTATCTTTGTAGTGAACAATATTAAGCAATCGTACTTGAAGTTTTGTTTGTTATTTTTAAAGTTAAGGTACCGCCAGATATATAATGGAAATGTGGACCCACAATCCTGTGTAACCAACGACCACAACATAAGTATAGCGCCTGACAAAAGACGAGGGAGGAGAAAACGGAATACAACTTCACGAGTCACAAGGGTTGATGTTATTCCAGTGATTATAAAATCGAGTCAGATTTACAAAGAACTTGAAAGGATGAGCCCCTTATCAGTGTGACATTGCCCCCTTCCTGCCTGGATCCAAGTAATGATTCAGTTGGGAAGGATGTCATAAAGCTGTTGCAGCCTTTCCTGGGGCAAGCTGGCCAACAACTTTTGCAATTGGACCTTGATGCTGAGAGAGGATAAATCACTCTCACTATTTCGCATTTCAGGACTCTTCTTTAATGTCGATTTTACGCCCGAGACATTTTTGTGACGACGACAGGAAGTTACGAACAAGAACAGGCATTAATGGAAGCATGTACGTTGTTAATGGATGCGGGGTCTTCATGGTGGCTGTCCTTCCAATAGTACTTTCTGGAGTTGAGAACAAGCAGGCAGTTTGGCATTTAATAGAAAAGCTTGCAGTGGACGTTTGGGGTTTGGAAGCTACACTCCTGGAAATGGAAAAAAGAACACATTGACACCGGTGTGTCAGACCCACCATACTTGCTCCGGACACTGCGAGAGGTCTGTACAAGCAATGATCACACGCACGGCACAGCGGACACACCAGGAACCGCGGTGTTGGCCGTCGAATGGCGCTAGCTGCGCAGCATTTGTGCACCGCCGCCGTCAGTGTCAGCCAGTTTGCCGTGGCATACGGAGCTCCATCGCAGTCTTTAACACTGGTAGCATGCCGCGACAGCGTGGACGTGAACCGTTATGTGCAGTTGATGGACTTTGAGCGAGGGCGTATAGTGGGCATGCGGGAGGCCGGGTGGACGTACCGCCGAATTGCTCAACACGTGGGGCGTGAGGTCTCCACAGTACATCGATGTTGTCGCCAGTGGTCGGCGGAAGGTGCACGTGCCCGTCGACCTGGGACCGGACCGCAGCGACGCACGGATGCACGCCAAGACCGTAGGATCCTACGCAGTGCCGTAGGGGACCGCACCGCCACTTCCCAGCAAATTAGGGACACTGTTGCGCCTGGGGTATCGGCGAGGACCATTCGCAACCGTCTCCATGAAGCTGGGCTACGGTCCCGCACACCGTTAGGCCGTCTTCCGCTCACGCCCCAACATCGTGCAGCCCGCCTCCAGTGGTGTCGCGACAGGCGTAGGTGGAGGGACGAATGGAGACGTGTCGTCTTCAGCGATGAGAGTCGCTTCTGCCTTGGTGCCAATGATGGTCGTATGCGTGTTTGGCGCCGTGCAGGTGAGCGCCACAATCAGGACTGCATACGACCGAGGCACACAGGGCCAACACCCGGCATCATGGTGTGGGGAGCGATCTCCTGCACTGGCCGTACACCACTGGTGATCGTCGAGAGGACACTGAATAGTGCACGGTACATCCAAACCGTCATCGAACCCATCGTTCTACCATTCCTAGACCGCCAAGGGAACTTGCTGTTCCAACAGGACAATGCACGTCCGCATGTATCCCGTGCCACCCAACGTGCTCTAGAAGGTGTAAGTCAACTACCCTGGCCAGCAAGATCTCCGGATCTGTCCCCCATTGAGCATGTTTGGGACTGGATGAAGCGTCGTCTCACGCGGTCTGCACGTCCAGCACGAACGCTGGTCCAACTGAGGCGCCAGGTGGAAATGGCATGGCAAGCCGTTCCACAGGACTACATCCAGCATCTCTACGATCGTCTCCATGGGAGAATAGCAGCCTGCATTGCTGCGAAAGGTGGATATACACTGTACTAGTGCCGACATTGTGCATGCTCTGTTGCCTGTGTCTATGTGCCTGTGGTTCTGTCAGTGTGATCATGTGATGTATCTGACCCCAGGAATGTGTCAATAAAGTTTCCCCTTCCTGGGACAATGAATTCACGGTGTTCTTATTTCAATTTCCAGGAGTGTATATGCCGCTATTAAGAAAAGGAACATCTCGAAGCACTTACCAGGTACGGAATGCTGGCCGCAAGAACTCACACCAGATATATAATGGAAATGTGGACCCACAATCCTGTGTAACCAACGACCACAACATAAGTATAGCGCCTGACAAAAGACGAGGGAGGAGAAAACGGAATACAACTTCACGAGTCACAAGGGTTGATGTTATTCCAGTGATTATAAAATCGAGTCAGATTTACAAAGAACTTGAAAGGATGAGCCCCTTATCAGTGTGACATTGCCCCCTTCCTGCCTGGATCCAAGTAATGATTCAGTTGGGAAGGATGTCATAAAGCTGTTGCAGCCTTTCCTGGGGCAAGCTGGCCAACAACTTTTGCAATTGGACCTTGATGCTGAGAGAGGATAAATCACTCTCACTATTTCGCATTTCAGGACTCTTCTTTAATGTCGATTTTACGCCCGAGACATTTTTGTGACGACGACAGGAAGTTACGAACAAGAACAGGCATTAATGGAAGCATGTACGTTGTTAATGGATGCGGGGTCTTCATGGTGGCTGTCCTTCCAATAGTACTTTCTGGAGTTGAGAACAAGCAGGCAGTTTGGCATTTAATAGAAAAGCTTGCAGTGGACGTTTGGGGTTTGGAAGCTACACTCCTGGAAATGGAAAAAAGAACACATTGACACCGGTGTGTCAGACCCACCATACTTGCTCCGGACACTGCGAGAGGTCTGTACAAGCAATGATCACACGCACGGCACAGCGGACACACCAGGAACCGCGGTGTTGGCCGTCGAATGGCGCTAGCTGCGCAGCATTTGTGCACCGCCGCCGTCAGTGTCAGCCAGTTTGCCGTGGCATACGGAGCTCCATCGCAGTCTTTAACACTGGTAGCATGCCGCGACAGCGTGGACGTGAACCGTTATGTGCAGTTGATGGACTTTGAGCGAGGGCGTATAGTGGGCATGCGGGAGGCCGGGTGGACGTACCGCCGAATTGCTCAACACGTGGGGCGTGAGGTCTCCACAGTACATCGATGTTGTCGCCAGTGGTCGGCGGAAGGTGCACGTGCCCGTCGACCTGGGACCGGACCGCAGCGACGCACGGATGCACGCCAAGACCGTAGGATCCTACGCAGTGCCGTAGGGGACCGCACCGCCACTTCCCAGCAAATTAGGGACACTGTTGCGCCTGGGGTATCGGCGAGGACCATTCGCAACCGTCTCCATGAAGCTGGGCTACGGTCCCGCACACCGTTAGGCCGTCTTCCGCTCACGCCCCAACATCGTGCAGCCCGCCTCCAGTGGTGTCGCGACAGGCGTAGGTGGAGGGACGAATGGAGACGTGTCGTCTTCAGCGATGAGAGTCGCTTCTGCCTTGGTGCCAATGATGGTCGTATGCGTGTTTGGCGCCGTGCAGGTGAGCGCCACAATCAGGACTGCATACGACCGAGGCACACAGGGCCAACACCCGGCATCATGGTGTGGGGAGCGATCTCCTGCACTGGCCGTACACCACTGGTGATCGTCGAGAGGACACTGAATAGTGCACGGTACATCCAAACCGTCATCGAACCCATCGTTCTACCATTCCTAGACCGCCAAGGGAACTTGCTGTTCCAACAGGACAATGCACGTCCGCATGTATCCCGTGCCACCCAACGTGCTCTAGAAGGTGTAAGTCAACTACCCTGGCCAGCAAGATCTCCGGATCTGTCCCCCATTGAGCATGTTTGGGACTGGATGAAGCGTCGTCTCACGCGGTCTGCACGTCCAGCACGAACGCTGGTCCAACTGAGGCGCCAGGTGGAAATGGCATGGCAAGCCGTTCCACAGGACTACATCCAGCATCTCTACGATCGTCTCCATGGGAGAATAGCAGCCTGCATTGCTGCGAAAGGTGGATATACACTGTACTAGTGCCGACATTGTGCATGCTCTGTTGCCTGTGTCTATGTGCCTGTGGTTCTGTCAGTGTGATCATGTGATGTATCTGACCCCAGGAATGTGTCAATAAAGTTTCCCCTTCCTGGGACAATGAATTCACGGTGTTCTTATTTCAATTTCCAGGAGTGTATATGCCGCTATTAAGAAAAGGAACATCTCGAAGCACTTACCAGGTACGGAATGCTGGCCGCAAGAACTCACACCAGATATATAATGGAAATGTGGACCCACAATCCTGTGTAACCAACGACCACAACATAAGTATAGCGCCTGACAAAAGACGAGGGAGGAGAAAACGGAATACAACTTCACGAGTCACAAGGGTTGATGTTATTCCAGTGATTATAAAATCGAGTCAGATTTACAAAGAACTTGAAAGGATGAGCCCCTTATCAGTGTGACATTGCCCCCTTCCTGCCTGGATCCAAGTAATGATTCAGTTGGGAAGGATGTCATAAAGCTGTTGCAGCCTTTCCTGGGGCAAGCTGGCCAACAACTTTTGCAATTGGACCTTGATGCTGAGAGAGGATAAATCACTCTCACTATTTCGCATTTCAGGACTCTTCTTTAATGTCGATTTTACGCCCGAGACATTTTTGTGACGACGACAGGAAGTTACGAACAAGAACAGGCATTAATGGAAGCATGTACGTTGTTAATGGATGCGGGGTCTTCATGGTGGCTGTCCTTCCAATAGTACTTTCTGGAGTTGAGAACAAGCAGGCAGTTTGGCATTTAATAGAAAAGCTTGCAGTGGACGTTTGGGGTTTGGAAGCTACACTCCTGGAAATGGAAAAAAGAACACATTGACACCGGTGTGTCAGACCCACCATACTTGCTCCGGACACTGCGAGAGGTCTGTACAAGCAATGATCACACGCACGGCACAGCGGACACACCAGGAACCGCGGTGTTGGCCGTCGAATGGCGCTAGCTGCGCAGCATTTGTGCACCGCCGCCGTCAGTGTCAGCCAGTTTGCCGTGGCATACGGAGCTCCATCGCAGTCTTTAACACTGGTAGCATGCCGCGACAGCGTGGACGTGAACCGTTATGTGCAGTTGATGGACTTTGAGCGAGGGCGTATAGTGGGCATGCGGGAGGCCGGGTGGACGTACCGCCGAATTGCTCAACACGTGGGGCGTGAGGTCTCCACAGTACATCGATGTTGTCGCCAGTGGTCGGCGGAAGGTGCACGTGCCCGTCGACCTGGGACCGGACCGCAGCGACGCACGGATGCACGCCAAGACCGTAGGATCCTACGCAGTGCCGTAGGGGACCGCACCGCCACTTCCCAGCAAATTAGGGACACTGTTGCGCCTGGGGTATCGGCGAGGACCATTCGCAACCGTCTCCATGAAGCTGGGCTACGGTCCCGCACACCGTTAGGCCGTCTTCCGCTCACGCCCCAACATCGTGCAGCCCGCCTCCAGTGGTGTCGCGACAGGCGTAGGTGGAGGGACGAATGGAGACGTGTCGTCTTCAGCGATGAGAGTCGCTTCTGCCTTGGTGCCAATGATGGTCGTATGCGTGTTTGGCGCCGTGCAGGTGAGCGCCACAATCAGGACTGCATACGACCGAGGCACACAGGGCCAACACCCGGCATCATGGTGTGGGGAGCGATCTCCTGCACTGGCCGTACACCACTGGTGATCGTCGAGAGGACACTGAATAGTGCACGGTACATCCAAACCGTCATCGAACCCATCGTTCTACCATTCCTAGACCGCCAAGGGAACTTGCTGTTCCAACAGGACAATGCACGTCCGCATGTATCCCGTGCCACCCAACGTGCTCTAGAAGGTGTAAGTCAACTACCCTGGCCAGCAAGATCTCCGGATCTGTCCCCCATTGAGCATGTTTGGGACTGGATGAAGCGTCGTCTCACGCGGTCTGCACGTCCAGCACGAACGCTGGTCCAACTGAGGCGCCAGGTGGAAATGGCATGGCAAGCCGTTCCACAGGACTACATCCAGCATCTCTACGATCGTCTCCATGGGAGAATAGCAGCCTGCATTGCTGCGAAAGGTGGATATACACTGTACTAGTGCCGACATTGTGCATGCTCTGTTGCCTGTGTCTATGTGCCTGTGGTTCTGTCAGTGTGATCATGTGATGTATCTGACCCCAGGAATGTGTCAATAAAGTTTCCCCTTCCTGGGACAATGAATTCACGGTGTTCTTATTTCAATTTCCAGGAGTGTATATGCCGCTATTAAGAAAAGGAACATCTCGAAGCACTTACCGGGTACGGAATGCTGGCCGCAAGAACTCACACCAGTGTGAACACGCTGCTTTCAGCCGAAGAGACGAAAAGCTGCCTACCTAGATCCACTAGGCGCCTCTATCCACGGCAGGGACACAGATGCAAGAGTGCCACACTCTGGAATCTCCCAAGATTTCAGGGTTCCATTAGAGAGTAATTGCGATCCGTATAACACATCGCCAGCCGTGACTCTGCATATTCCGTGCCCGAATTACTGGAGCCGCACATCACTACTCGGCAGACGCTTGCACCACGAATAGGTCCGACACGTGTTCTACCTGCAACAGATCTGGTCACGGGAGTATCTCAACGTCACACAGGTAGTTCACAGGGACACGTGTCATGTGTGTACCAGCATTGACCAGTTGAAAAATCAAACCTCGATACTGTCGCATGAGAAGTGAAATATGGCAGACACAGTATGTCCGTGCCGTACCACTGTACCGTTAGAGTCACTACCACCCGTAACCCGAAGCGCAGGTGGCTGCTTTATCTGAGAAGGGTAAAATAACGCACCCAAAAAATTACAGACCAACATCCTTAGCATCGATTTGCTGCAAAATTCTAGAACACATTCTGAGTTTGAATGCAATATATGTTCTAGAGGCTGAAAAACTTATGCTGATGAATCAGAACGGTTTTAGAAAGTATCGCTAGTGCGAAACTCAGCTTGCCCTTTTTTCACATGATATACTGCGAGCTATGGATGAAGGGCAACAGGCAGATTGCGTATTTCTACATTTCCGAAAAGCATTTGACACGATACCCAACTAGAGACTGTTAACGAAGGTACAAGCAATCGGAATAGGTTCGCAGGTATGTGAGTGGCTCCAAGACTTCTTAAGTAATAGTACCCAGTCTGTTGTCCTCGATGTGAGTGTCCATAAAGGCAAGCGTGTTGTCAGGAGTGCCCCAGCCAAGTGTAACAGGACCGCTGTTGTTATCCATGTACTGTACATAAATGGTTTGGTGGGCAGGGCAGGCGGCAATGAGAGCTTGTTTGCTAATGCTGCTGTGGCGTACGGTAAGGTGCCGCGGTTGAGTGACTTTAGGAAGATACAAGACGACTTAGACAAAATTTTTACTTGCTATGATGAATGTCAACTAGCTTTAACTGTGCAAAAATGCAAGTTAATGCGGATGGGTGGTAAGGACAAACCTGTAATGTTTGGATACACTATAACTAGTGTCCTGAAATGCCATGAGTTGTCGATCTTCTCGTCGGGGGAGGCGGGGGGGGGGGGGGATGTAGTCTGGGTGTTGCGACATGACCCATCTCGTCGTGTTTTAAGATCATCCGTGAAGCAACCTGCACACACCCATTGCACTCCCGAAACACTTCGTCCCACACGAGCAGCAATTTCCCGGATGGGTGCATCACATTCTCTCGTGCCACTAATGCGCTCTCTTTGAGGCTTACTGATTTGAAGTTACGGTTGGTACATACGTCTGCGAGGCATCCGGAACGTCTGCTTAAGTCGCACTGATCCATTACCTTCGGTTTACAGGAACTACGAGAGTCGCAGGGACATTTTACCAGTAGTTGGTATTGCGCCGCGATATCGGTATTTACCTTGACCCTCTAGGCCGACAAGGTTAAAATGCTATTTCTAAAGAACATAGCAATGTACGTGTCCTGTGAATATCAACATCCGATCTCTAGTCGTTCAAGGCGTTCTGTTTTTTTGAATATATTCATATGTCAATACATACGAAAATCTTAATTAAATTAATACTTTATTTATTTTCCATTAAAAGTAAAATAAATATAAGATCTTGGTCATTAAATGTCTCGTATCTCTTATTGTGAGCACTTCTTGTTTTATTTCAGGATTTGCTACGAAATGCATGCAGATTAGAAACACATTTAATGATGAGCAATTACAGTGAGACCTCTCTACAAGGCTACCCCTTTACGCCGATCCCCTCTCTAAACGACCATATTTTTAAGGAACGAAAATAAACTTCCATAAGAACAGTGCATCTTTATCCCCTTTAAGATGACCACCCATATTCCCGACCAACGACTACTCTTTAACTAACAATGTCCTTCCTTATGACGAACACAAACAACGATGGAAGAGGGAATTACAATATTGTATTACTGTAAGGTTTCTCCTCGATAATGTGACAAAACAATCTCTAAAATTCCATTGTCATTTGCGTTTCTCATAGCAAACAATTCAGGTTTTTCCTGTGTGGTGAGCAGTCATGGCTACTCCAAATAGAAGGAAACTTATTGTTCTTTCAATACAAGAGTGAATTTCTGTTATTAGAGAGAGTGAAAGAGGAAAACATCAGCGTCACCTAACCAGTGATTTTAATTGTGGGAAAAGTCAAATAGAGAATACAATTTCAAATTGCGGCAGGTATGTTGAGGAACGGGAAGGAAACGCCGAAAAAGAAATTCAAAGAAAATACGGTGGCAACCATCTGAAGACGTTAATAATGGTGTTTCAGAGCGGTTTAATAAAGAACGTGCCAGAGAAATTATTATTAGTAGACCATTGCTGCAAGAAAAAGCTCTTAAATTTGCTTCTGATCTTGGAATTCCTAATATCAATGGAAGTAGCTGCTGGTTGGACCTATTTCGTTTCCGACACAGCATTGCTTTTGGAGCAGTCTGTGGAGAAAATGCAGGAGTTAATCAAGATGTTGTATGCGATTGGAAATTGAGACTGAGTGTAATTACTATTGTGATAGTGACATTTACAACGTGGATTAAACTGAACTATTTCTTAAAGCTATTCCAGACAGAACACTAATTGTGAAGGGTGATCAGTGAAAAGGCGGCAAAATGGCGAACCACACATTTACGATCGTTTTTAGTCGTAATCTCTGCGGTGAAAAAGAAGTACCACTAGTGATGCGTACAGAAAATGGTCCACGTTGCTTCAGAAACAATATATCATTGCTTGGTCTCGGTTGGCATGCAAATAAAAATGCATGGATGACGTGTGACGTTTTTCGTCCTTGGATGAATAACTTAAATACAAAAGTGAGCATTCACGAACGTAAAATTCTATTTTTCATAAGTAAGGCACTATGTCATTGTAGCGAAAAGTTATCAAATGTGGAAGTCAATCTTTTTCCTGTCAACATAAAATCGTGTGTTGCCTCTTGACCAACGAGTGATCCGGTATTTTAACTCAGATTACCGGAACAAGCTTCTGCGTTTCCTAGTTGCGAAAATGGGCAACTCCACATCAGTGTATGACCTAGCCAAGCATGTGGCCGTAGGCGATTCTGTCAGCTGCATTAAAAGTGCGTGGAATGAAGGGAAAAACGAAACAATTACAAAATGCTTCATTAATTCTGGTTTTCAGTCTGCACAATATATGGACGCTGGAGAAGAAGGTGGCGATGAGTCAATAAACATCCCCAGTCACCTGTGCGATGCTGCCACTACTGAACAATTCTAGAGTGAACGAAGAAACTGACTGCTTCAGTAGTGGTGATATTTTAGAAGATGCAGTTGCGGAAAGGAACACAGAGTCTCAGTATAGTGACAACCAAAGCTGTAATAGTGAAGATCATGCAATTCCCGTAGAGGTAATTCCATTAGGCGGTACCTTACATAGTACTGTTAGATACAATCCTTTGTTTCTGAGCTTTCCAACCAGAAACTGATATACTTACTTTCTGAGGCGGAAAAGGAATATGAGAATGTAATTATAAAAAAAAAACGCATGAAAAAATATGTGCAGATACCCGTTTACGCGTATTTATTACGTAAGTGATTAGGTATGAACTGTATTATTATAATATTATTAATACGGTTATTAATACATTATCACAGCTTGTTTTTTTTTTATTGTAGCAGCTGTTGTCAGTACTTATGTTTCAATGATTATGTTCAGCATCACATTTTACCTTGATCACCCTTTAAGACGACTACCCTTCCAGACGACCACTTTTTCGCAAAAATTCAAGAAGTCAGCTTAAAGACTTTCCACTGTACAAGAATTCGAAAAATATGTCGTCGATTCGGATAGAAGAGCTGTTGGACTGTGCAATCTCCCTCATCCTCCCTAATTCCATCTATTGTCTACGTTCCCTAATTCCATCTATTGTCCACATTAGTCTTTTATGAAGATTTGATAGGAGCAAAGATTGCAAAAAACTTTCTAATTTACTTAGCTTGTCATGTAGAGTTCCCTCCAGTTCTTCATTTCTAGGGGTCTGATTCTTGAAGCTGAAAATGTCACAGTTTAGGTCCTGACGGTTGTACTGATCTAAATAAATTTGAAGATTGTTGTTGTAGAACTTTTGTTTTTACATAAATCTGTTTTCTCACATTTTTGCATATCATACACGCCTTTGATTTTTCACATTAACAAAGCCGAAATTACATTGTTCGCACAAAAATACGTCCGATCACATCAGTGGCGTGCATACGACTCTCGCACACTGCAGAAATAACCATATTCCAAACGGTTTACAATTTTTCTTAAGGAATGATTTTCTCCTAGTTTCTCTTACACTGTTACTTTCGATTATTATTTCATGAATGAATCCAGAAATAAACATAGTCACCAGTACAGAATTGCGTAATTAATAATATAAATCGTAAGTGTGCCAATAGTTCGTAATTTCAAATGTTTCTAAATAAAAAAATCTGTACTTATCGATTATGGCATCGACACTACAACATTTTATAAAGTAATTCATTTTCATAAATTTTAGTTTAAAATACAATATACTGTGTATAAAACTATAAGAAAGTTTTGAGAAAAGCAACAGAGATGATACTGACCTGTCCAAAATTCGAAAAATAATACTGGTATCGACAACTACAGTTAATGAAAATTAATGCTAGGGGAGGATGTCCCGTTACAACTAAGAAGGTCTGACTTCGCTTTTTGTCTAGGATTATGCTGAATGTAAGAATATAGAGCACAGATTCAATAAAGCTAACAAGATGGCAGGGAATGATTACATTCGAAATTTCATGGCACGGTTCAAGTTTTCATTTCGTAAACCAGAACCAGGGTCGGCAACTAGGTTGTCTGAATTTATTTAAGTGAATGTGAAGGTATTATTTAATGCATACAGAGAAATAAGGACAATATACAAATTTCAATCCCATCAAATTTTTTATGTTGATGAGGGATGTTCAAAAAATGTTCCAACAAATGTTGGAACCGTACAGAAGAAGGGTAATAAATGTTTCCTCTGCGTAGAGGGGGAAAAAAAATCAGGGATTATTTCTGCGTTAGCGCCGCAAGTCACATCATACCTCCATTTTTTATTTATCAGGGGATTAGAATGCACCCAGCATATGTTGATGGTGCACCACCTAGATTTGTTTGAGTTGGCCATGAATCTGACTGGGAGATGGCTGGAGTATTTGATTAAATACGTAAGACCATCAGAAAGAAATGCAATTCTATACGGAAAATCATACTTCACAACTCACTTTGGAACACGTTACTCTCTGTACAGATAATTTGATTACTCTTGTAGGTTTCCTTACCTCACATAAGTCACAGATGGCAACCGCAGGTTATGTCATCATACGGATCTCTGAAGACGGCCTGTAGGAAATCTTGTACTGACTATCTTGCTAGCCATCCAGGTGGAGCGGTAAGAATACAAGTCACTGCAAGATTGCTCAATATTGCCTTTAGAAACGCTGCATCTTTAAATAATGCGATCAAGAGCTTTAATGACACAGGAAGTCACAGATGTTTAGTGATGAAGGCTTCGCGCCATCATTAACAGCAGCCACTGTCATCAATGAAATTCCGCCTAAAGCAGATGCTCTACCTGGGATATCGAAGTGCAGAATTTGATGCTCTAGGAGCGCCTTCATGTAACACTCGACCTACTGATCTCTTATCTCCGTTGGTCCGCGCAAAATTTTGTGCGTTATCAGTGGCCTCTCTAACTCAACTTCTACCCCCGTTACCTCAAGTTACACCTCCAAGACAACGAAGAAATAAGTTGCCATCTCTGCACATAAGCAGCCCAACCGTGAAAGCAGCTCTGCAACAAAAGTTAGGCGGAAACGAGGACAATGAGAAGAAGAAAAAAGAAAGAAAATTGAACAGAGATAAGAAATTGAAAGAAAATGCGAATGCAAAGTTAAAAAGAAAAATGAACAGACGTCCTAAACGTAAACTTGCTTTCGGCGGAGGTTTTGGAATGAAACAAAGAAAGGATCCTAGAACATACTTTTGCGACTTACCTTCAAACTCACCCATCGAGATTGAGTATGCCTACAGTGATTCCGATTGCGTCGATGAAAGAGACTACATCCTTTGTGGTGAGGTTGGAAAGACAGAAATGTAGTATCAATGCTCTCGATGCCAAGAGCGGACTCCTGCTCAGTGTACAGGCTTAAATCACAGGAAATAAAAAGAGAAATGTTATATTTGTGACTTTTGTAATAAATGGATGACCAATAATAAAATGTCTTTGTTTTCGAAATATAATGTTCATTTCGTGATCTCACCCATACTCCAAAGTCATCTTACCCTTCTTGTAGGGTAAGCTGACGAATGTTACTACCACAAACAAAAATAGATCCGTCTACAAAAATGTTTAGTTTTAGGGGAATGTTTAAGAGATACATGAAGCAATAGTAAGAAATTAAGAGATACATGATGTAATAATTTTTCCATAAATAAACTATTTGACCCTGTAAAGGTCAGGAAAATCATAATATACCTTAATGTCGTCAACTTACCCGAATTTCCTCTACATCGTGGTCACGTACCTAGTAACAAACATCTTATTGAAGTTCAATAGTGTTGCAATCGTGCAAATCTTGTTACTGCTGCATTTAATAGTCTATGTGTTACATTATTAGTCTACTTCTGTTCAATAGTAAGTGAAACCAAATGAAGAAGAAGTATTATCAAAAACCAATTACTAATTAAAAAGGTTTTCAGATAGAAATAGTGTCAACTCTCACAAATTTCCACACTCAAGGCAGGGAAAATCGTCAAGACATTAAAGAGACTCAGTTCATTTGTAAATCTCACGTGTTTTATTGTAAAAGACCTTGTTCCATATCCTTATGTTACGTACCTATTTTTAAAAGTATTCATAGTTTTACTCACTGTAAAACTCTGTAGCTTAAGAATTAACAACAGCTTTAATACATAGTTTGTAACGCGAATAGGTGAAGATAATTTTATACGTGCTACCTTAATATCAAGAAACATCAGTGTGTTGATTGCTCTTTCTCTGTGTCCAACAATATTACCACAAACGCCTCACAAACTTTACTTCTTAATGTCTGCGCAGTCGTAACTGCATGGCATCGTGCACTACGCCTCCCAGTACAGACTAACCGTTTTGCATCCACGTGTCCATACTTCAACACTTGACATACTGCCCAAGGGAAAAATAGCATTAATGGGTTGCTCTTACATCATGCACTTGGAGGTACTAACCAACCTAAAAGCACATGACTTGAAATAGCTATAATTATTAATACTGGTGTAATATTGTTGGGTACACCAACCTCAGTCACCAGTAGAAATATCTACACTTACGCCATTTACACCTGTATAATACAGGACTAAGCCATATAGAATTTGTAATATTTAAAAACGCTGCACAAAATACAACCACATGTCTCTCAACAATAAAAACAGTATAAATTGCCAGAAACTGCTTATGGTGGTTTGCAGACTGCAATACGGGTCATGAAATGTCTTGTGTCCCTAGGTACACTAGCGTCCAAGTTCAGCACTCTCTCCTGCCTACTTAGACTTTGAGTACCCTAACACTGTTATAGTGACGAGGGAGCTTTCATTCTTCCTAGGTGTAAAAAATTTATGTTCTCGCTCTCGACTTTTTTTTACCATCTCTCGAACTACGGCCAAGCAGACCTTATAGTTTCCCCTCATTGAATGTGGTGGCTTGCGCAGACTGTCTCGAAACTGATCATCAATTATTACAGCTGACTTCAAAAAGTAAAATGTGTCTTATTATAAACTTATAAACCATAGACTCTGGATATAACAAAATACTGCAACACCCTCCTCATTTATGTGCTACACAGCAAAACATTGTGATACACCGTTTGGAAAATCTAATCTTGGAAAACGTTAACTATGTTCTGTTCAGCGGTGACAATTGGAAAACTGGGACTGCGACTTTCGGCGACAGAGAATGTGAGCACTGGCATATCTGAATGGGTTAAACATGCGTGAAAGCTATGCAGAAATGTATGATGAGTGAAGAACACCGTCTGGAGCAGTATTCAGTTGTTAGATGACAGACTTCGATTTAGCTAGCAGTTCATCTTCAGATTTAAGTTGGGAATGGTAAAATGAGGCACGATAACATAAAAGTTACTTAAGTGTAACACTATAAATAATAGTGACGTTAGTATTTCAAATAACATTAAAACATTCTGAACTTATTCGTACCTAGTGCTGGAAGGTGCAGTTTGTCAATTGTTGCAAGAATGAGACAGAAAACTACGTAAAAAGGTACAGAAGATACAATAGGGGAGGTTACATGTTCAGTCATGTAGCATGTGCACAAGCCAGTCGCCAGTGTAAAGAATATTCTTGCATGATACAATAAAAAGATTTACTAACATAAAAAATACGTTAACCTAATACATTTCCGTACGTACGATGTGTTACAAGTTAAAAGCAGAAACCTCATTCTAAATTGTACAAGGTACATTTTCGTTTGCGTATACGGCATATACTTCGTAAGAGAGACAAGTATAAAATTGACAAACGCTTCTAATTTGCAATTTTGAGTCCTCAATCTGTTAAAACGCAACTTGGAGAACTTGCGTTCATTTAAAAATAAAGAACTCAGGACTCTTAATATAATCTGACAGTGAGAAAAAACGGTATATAAGGAACCTGGTTACAAAACAGCCATAACTTGCAGCAGACAATATTACTTCACATTAACCAAGGAGTTGCAAGATGAGGAATCTCTGGCCACCAGTGAGCACACTATAGAACAGCAGGGCACACTAGACGCCGTCACGAGAGGGCGACCGAGACAGGGAAGTCGCTCACGCAACCAAAGTTGCCTTAATGCAGAGACACAGAGGGTGGAAATTAGAGATGGCTCACCTGGTAAGGTACACTGATGAGCCAAAAAGTTATGAACATGGCTCACCGCGAAGTTGGATGCAGCCTGCTGGTGTTGCGGGCACGTGACGCGGTAACAAAAATATGTAAGCGGAGCAGACAAGGACGGGTGACCATCCTAGGGAACTTATGGTTTGCAAATGGGGAAATCCATTGAGATAGGCGACTATGACAAAGGGCAGATTATTATTACGCAGTCTGAGACCTAGTATCTCGAAAACGGCGAAACTGATGTAATGAAACTTCCTGGCAGATTAAAACTGTGTGCCCGACCGAGACTCGAACTCGGGACCTTTGCCTTTCGCGGGCAAGTGCTCTACCAACTGAGCTACCGAAGCACGACTCACGCCCGGTACTCACAGCTTTACTTCTGCCAGTATCTCGTCTCCTACCTTCCAAACTTTACAGAAGCTCTCCTGCGAACCTTGCAGAACTAGCACTCCTGAAAGAAAGGATATAGCGGAGACATGGCTTAGCCACAGCCTGGGGGATGTTTCCAGAATGAGATTTTCACTCTACAGCGGAGTGTGCGCTGATATGAAACTTCCTGGCAGATTAAAACTGTGTGCAGGAGAGCTTCTGTAAAGTTTGGAAGGTAGGAGACGAGATACTGGCAGAAGTAATGCTGTGAGACCGGGCGTGAGTCGTGCTTCGGTAGCTCAGTTGGTAGAGCACTTGCCCGCGAAAGGCAAAGGTCCCGAGTTCGAGTCTCGGTCAGGCACACAGTTTTAATATGCCAGGAAGTTTCATATCAGCGCACACTCCGCTGCAGAGTGAAAATCTCATTCTGATATAATGTTCACACGCTACTGCCGTGAGCATCTACGGAAAGAGATAGAAGGACAGTGAAACTACCACTAGGCACTAGATGGTTGGATGTCCACAACTCTTCACTGAACGTGGCATTCAGAGGCTTGTCTGCTCTGTAAAGTAGGATAGGTGGTGATCTGCGGCATCTCTGGCTTAATAGCACAGTGCTGGTGCACGCACAACTGTTTCGGAGCTCACCGTTCATCTTCATTGTTGAACATGGAGCTCCGCAGCAGAACGCACCTACGTGTTCACATGTGACCAAACGAACAATGTCAGCTACGATTACAGAGGGCACAGGACGATCGGGATTCGACCGTCGATCAATTAAAACGTATCAGCTCTTCTGGTGAATCACATGTTTACAATACAAGGTCGATTGTCTTTTCCACAAACGCCGACAGCGAGATGAGCGGCGGCTCGAAATGTACGACGCGCCACAGACACACACTGGTGCGATCAGGAGACATTCTCCTGCGCTTCCGTGGGACCTGCGGTAGAGATAGAAGACACGCTGACGGCTGGGAACCACCTACACCCCTTCATGCTTGATGTCTTCCCCGACGACGATGACACCTTCCATCACCGTCTCTCGGAGCCACAATAGTACTACAGTGGTTTGAGGATCATTATACTGAACTCAACGTTGATGTCTCGGCAACCAAATTTGACTGATGAAAATTCTATGAATCTACGAGGTGTGGCTAGAAAAAAACCGGACTAGTACTGGTGAAACAATAAAACGAATACAATAAGGCTGAAAGTCGCGTGGCCTGTCACGTGACTCTCGCTCCGCCTACTGCTCGAGTTTCATCTGCCTCCTGCACTCAGTCTGCCCGTGGCGTCTGTTTTAAGTAGTTGACGTTTTGTCTGTGCGTCGGAAAATGTTGAGTATACAGAAAGAACAGCGTGTTAACATCAAATTTTGTTTCAAACTAGGAAAATCTGCAAGTGTAACGTTTGTAATGTTACAACAAGTGTACGGCGATGACTGTTTATCGCGAACACAAGTGTTTGAGTGGTTTAAACGATTTAAAGATGGCCGCGAAGACACCAGTGATGACACTCGCACTGGCAGACCATTGTCAGCAAAAACTGATGCGAACATTGAAAAAATCGGTAAACTTGTTCGACAAGATCGCTGCTCTGCTCTGATTGTTAAACGGCGATCTTGTCGAACAAGTTTACCGATTTTTTCAATGTTTGCATCAGTTTTTGCTGACAATGGTCTGCCAGTGCGAGTGTCATCACTGGTGTCTTCGCGGCCATCTTTAAATCGTTTAAATCACTCAAACACTTGTGTTCGCGATAAACAATCATCGCCGTACACTTGTTGTAACATTACAAACGTTACACTTGCAGATTTTCCTAGTTTGAAACAAAATTTGATGTTAACACGCTGTTCTTTCTGTACACTCAACATTTTCCGACGCACAGACAAAACGTCAACTACTTAAAACAGACGCCACGGGCAGACTGAGTGCAGGAGGCAGATGAAACTCGAGCAGTAGATTACAGAGGGCACAGGACGATCGGGATTCGACCGTCGATCAATTAAAACGTATCAGCTCTTCTGGTGAATCACATGTTTACAATACAAGGTCGATTGTCTTTTCCACAGGCCACGTGACTTTCAGCCTTATTGCATTCGTTTTATTGTTTCACCAGTACTAGTCCGGTTTTTTTCTAGCCACACCTCGTATCTGCGTCGCTGTCGGGCTCAATCACCGCGTACTCAAATTACGCAAATTACATGACCTGTGCGTAAACTTATAATGCCACATACCTCCAAAAACATACCAACAAACTGTGGGATCCAAAAATGGTTCAAATGGCTCTAAGCACTATGGGACTTGACATCTGAGGTCATCAGTCCCCTAGACTTAGAACTACTTAAACCTAACTAACCTAAGGACGTCACACACATCCATGTCCGAGGCAGGATTCGAATCTGCGACCGTAGCAGCAGCGTGGTTCCAGACTGAAGCGCCTAGAACTGCTAGACGAGAGCGGCCCTCCCAGTTGGACTCCTGATACGCAGGATCAGTGATGTATTTCGTCCCAAAGACGGCCAAACAAGTTATTAAGTAGATGGTCATAATGCTTTGGCTCATCAGTGCATGTACGGCAAAGGTATTGCGACCGAACCGCCGAATCTTTCCATCAGTAAATGGGGTATGTTCTCAACTGACTCGGTTGTTTTAACCCCCTCCACTGACGGAATGACCCGCTTCCTAATTCCGTATGTATAAAACCAACACGGACTTGTAGCTGTCACGCCTTTGCGCTTACTGCTACGTATTTTAACTATAAATAGCTCAGTCCTAATGGTAAGAGGTAGTAGTGAATTCACGTTGTTAATAGTTGAATACAGCACAGCTGCCACAAGCTCAGCTCACTTTTACTCCACTCCTACCCTCGCCATTGCACCACATTAACTAGGTGCTACGTGGACCTTGCTAAATTCACTTGCGTATACATTTTTGACCGTTACTCGCCAGTATTTACCTAATGATTAGTACACTCCTAACTGGACTATTTCCCTAAGAGCTGTGATGATTGAACGGGTTCGATCCACGGCCTACAGTGCCCTACAGTTCACACGGTAACACTGCCTACCTGACCCACTTAACTTGGTAGTGAGCTTATGTATCCAATCACCACTGCTAGCAGCAGTGGATAATCCTATCAGCACGACGAGAGCAGCAGACTTACCGTCGAATCCTCCTGAAAATACTTATAACTATGGTCGCCAGCTCTGAAGGAGCAAAAGAATAAATCAATTTTTGGCTCGTTTCAAAGTGAAATGGCTTGAGTTGAATTTAAACTTAATTCTGAATATTACTATTTCTGATCATTCTAGATGATTCTACAAAGCAAATACTCTCTCAATTTCTGTGAGTTGGCTTGGTAATTACTACCAAGACAGTTTATGCAACTTGGGTTATCAAAATTCTATCCTTCAACTTATTTAATGATTTTGGATATTACTCTTTGGACAATTGATACAGAATTAGTTAAGTGACTTTACTTGAAAGGTTACTCAGAAAAATTTAAGTAACTATAAATAGGCGACTCATTCTGGTGTGACCATTGCTCTTTTCAACATTCTTATACGCTAAAGTATTCTACAACCAAAAGAATTGTAAATGAAAGAGGCGATGGTGGCCTCAGTCTGATTTCACTATACTATGTTTGAGGTTACTACACTTTACAATGAACAACATGCGTCGTAATTTTACTCATTGCTATATTCTGTCCTCTGCACTTGCATAAAAGAAAACTGGTATTCTCCTTTTACATATATACAAAGTTCGACTTAACAATTGCAAGCAGTCTTGCCTTGGGTAGACGTGTCGGTGCTGGTGGTGAGATGCATGTGGCTAACGCAGCTCTTCATGCCTCATGCCCTTAATGGCGGCTGGAACTACGAGCTGTAGCACTCGTATAAGCTACTGCACGTCCGCCATAAAATCTGGGTGCAGGAACTCTTACAATCAGCCCCAGTGGCATAAAGGCGGCTTCAACAACCATTCGTCGCGTTTTATTCCAAAAACGGCGACGATATTCGCCTCTTCTCTGTTGCACAATCACTTTTGCATGAGCACAGTTACGCACGTCCGATCACGTCAACACTCCCCAGGCCATTCCATTGTTCAGTCCCTGTGTCTCCAGCTACCCCTAGCTACACTCGTATCACCAAGAGTGGGGATGTTCCCCTACCACCTTTTTACCGAAATCATTTAGTATTTAAGAATATTTATATTTATTACCCTGGAGTTCATACCAGTCATAATGATTTACTACTAGCGCTTTACAACATTAAATTATACAGTAATAACTTATAATTACCAAGAAAAAGAATACATTTGACTCCGAGAGCTTAGTGCATTGTCTGACAGGTAGCGCTAATTCCCAGTTTCGCCAATAGATGGCATCAGGGTGCACTCCCTGGCAGTCTCACACAAGCGCGCCCGTTTCCGACGCGCGGGCTCCAAATTACTGTCAGCCCACCAACATTTCAGTTCCGTTACAGTATGTTTAAGATAAGAGAAAGAAACTTTGATATCTGGGATGTTTTACGTGCTCATAAACTTTGAGAAACGTTAAATTTCACACATTATTTCTTAATAAATAAATCATTCTTAAAGTTCAAAAATGGTTCAAATGGCTCTGAGCACTGTAGCGCTAGAACCACACGGCCATTCTTAAAGAGCGAATGGAGATATCCATTACTTTCATTGATTCCTTTTTAGACATTTTGATTCCAGCGTGTTGGAGCTACATACCATATGGAATTTATACAAATTGTGTGTGCTCTGAAACACTTGTGCGTGTGGCATGTCTGCTCTTAAGGCAGAGATGCCACAGATCACCATCTATCCTATGTACACATTATGTACAGTTCTATAATACAAATCGTGATGCTCTACCAGCTGAGAAGTGCTAGTTCTGCAAGGTTCGCAGGAGAGCTTCTGTAAAGTTTGGAAGGTAGGAGACGAGATACTGGCAGAAGTAAAGCTGTGAGGACCGGGCGTGAGTCGTGCTTGGGTAGCTCAGATGGTAGAGGAGTTGCCCGCGAAAGGCAAAGGTCCCGAGTTCGAGTCTCGGTCCGGCACACAGTTTTAATCTGCCAGGAAGTTTCACATCAGCACACACTCCGCTGCAGAGTGAAAATTTCCTGCTGTAAAGAATGAATATAGTCTGTTCAGGAAATAAGTCGGTGGCAGCAGATGACCCTGAGGCGTAGACTGCCTCATTGAGTGTTTCACGCCTTCCCAGTCCAGTCTAACGATCACGTCATCCTCCAGTGGAATTGTGGCGGTTTCTTCCACCACCTGGCTGAGCTACGGCAACTGTTAAGCTTTACACCTGCTTTCTGCATTGCCCTCCAGGAAACCTGGTTACCGGCAATGTGGACCCCTGCCCTTCACAGCTACAGCGGATATTACGAGAACCACAGCGAATATAACAGAGTGTCAGGTGGAGTTTGCGTTTATGTCCTGAAATCGGTATGTAGTGAACCTGTGCCCCTTCTAATTCCTGTTGAAGCTGTGGCTGTCAGGATATGGACGACAGAGGAAATAACTATCTGCAACATATATCTCGCTCCACATGGTGCGGTACCGCTGAACGTATTGGCTGCTCTGTCTGAACAACTCCTTAAGCCTTTCCTACTTTTGGGAGATTTTAACGCCCATAACCCCTTGTGGAGTAGCACCATGCTTACTGGCCATGGCAGAGACGTCGAAAATTTACTGTCCCAACTTACCTGTGCCTCTTAAATATTGGGGCCGCCACAGATTTCGGTGTGGGTCATGGTAGTTACTCGGCCATTGATTTATCAATTTGCAGCCCAGGACTTCTCCCATCTGTGCGCTGGAGAGCACATGATGACCTGTGTGGTAGTGACCACTTTCCCATCTTCCTGTCACTCCCTCGGCATAATGCCCATGGGTGCCTGCCCAAATGGACTTTAAATAAGGCAGACTGGGTACACTTCACCTCTGCTGTCACCGTTGAATCTCCCCCACGTGGCGCCGTCGATGTTGTGATTGAGCAGGCCACTACAACGATAATTCCTGCGTCGGAAAACGCGATCCCTCGTTCTCTAGGATGCCCCCGGCGAAAGTCAGTCCCTTGGTTGGTCGCCAGAAGTCGCTGAGGCCATTAAAGAGCGTCAAAGGGCTCTACAGCGACATAAGCGGCACCGTTCCCTAGAGAACCTAACAGCCTCTAAGCAGCTCCGTGCGTATGTTCGCCTGCTTATAAAAGGACTGATACAGGAGTGTTGGGAGAGGTACGTGTCGGCCATTGGGCGCCATACGTCACCTTCCCAAGTCTGGACGAAGATCAGACGTTTTTTTCGGTACCAGGCTCCAAAAGGTGTCCCTGGCGTAAACATCAATGGCGTCCTACCGACACATTTCAGTCCGGAACCGCGCTGCTGCTACGGTCGCAGGTTCGAATCCCGCGTCGGGCATGGATGTGTGTGATGTCCTTAGGTTAGTTAGATTTAAGTAGTTCTAAGTCTAGGGGACTGATGACCTCAGATGTTAAGTCCCATAGTGCTTAGAGCCATTTGAACCCTCTGTCGACACTAACTCGGTTGCCAAGTGCTTTGCTGAGCACTATACTGGAGCCTCTGTGTCGGAGAACTATCCCCCCAGCCTTTCGCACCCTCAAATGGTGGATGGAAAGGAAAGTCCTCTCGTTCACTACACGCCATAGTGACCCCTATAACGCTCCATTTACAGAGTGAAAGTTCCTCAGTGCCCTTGGTCATTGCCCTGACACACCTCCTGGGCCGGATCGGATCCACAGTCTGATGATTAAACATCTCTCGTCACTCTACAAGCGATATCTCCTCGTCATCTTCAACCGGATATGGTGGGATGGCGTCTTTCCATAGCAATGGGGGTAGAGCACCATCATTCCGGTGCTAAAACCCGGTAAAAATCCGCTTGATGTGAATAACTATCAGCCCATCAGCCTCACAAACGTTCTCTGCAAGCTGCTGGAACGTATCGTGTGTTGGCGGTTGGGTTGGGTCCTGGAGTCACGTGGCCTACTGACTCCATGACCGGGCGCCTTCCGCCAGGGTCACTCTACACTGATAATCTTCTGTCCCTCGTGTCTGCCACCAGAACAGCGTTTTCCAGACACCATGACCTGGTTGCCGTCTTTTTTTAATTACATAAATCATACGACACGACGTGGCGACAGCATATCCTAGCCACATTGTAGGAGTGGGGTATCTGGGACCCGCTTTATCCAAAACTTCCTGTCACCTCGTACTTCCTGTGTCCAAGTTGGTGCCTCCCATAGTTCCCCCCATATTCAGGAGAATGTCGTACTGCAGGCTCAATATTCAGGGTATCTTTATTTTTAGTGGCCTTTGACGACCTAGCAATAGCTGTAGGGCCGCCAGTCTCCCCTTCTCTGAATGTGGATGACTTCTGCATTTCGTATTGCTCCCCCAGTACTCCTACAGGGCGCGGCGCCTACAGGGAGCCATTCACAAGGCGCACCCATGGGCTCTGGCCCACGTCTTCCAGTTTTCAGCCGCGAAGTCGAGTGTCAAGCACTTCTGTCGGCGTCGTACCGTTCATCTGGAACCTGAACTTTCTCTTAATGACGATCCACTCACTGTAGTGGAGACGTATCGATTCTTAGGACCGGTTTTCGATTCCCAATTGACTCGGCTACCTCACCTTTGTCAGCTTAAGTGGGAGTGCTGCCAGCACCTCAATGCTCTCAGTTGCCTGAGCAACACAAACTGGGGTGCAGATCACTCTACGCTGCTGCAGCTCTCCAGAGCCCTTGTTCAATCCCGTCTTGACTCCTCAGCATTGCGTTTACTCGACCCAGAGCACCACTGTGGCGTTCGCCTAGCGACCGGAGCTTTTAGAACAAGTCTGGTGACCAGTATCCAGGTGGAGACTGGAGTCCCTCCATTGCGGATCAGAGGTGCATAACTGATCACCAGTTATGTTGCACACATTCGTAGTTCTCCTGAGCGTCCCAATTACCGTCTCTTTTTCCACCAGCGGCAGTTCGTCTCCCTCATCAGTGGCCCAGGTCAGGGATGACGATTGCGGTTCGCGTGCGATCCCTTCTCTCCCAAATGGATACCTTCCCTTTACCACCTCTACTCCCTGAGCAGCTTACAAACTATCGACCAGTGCTACCCTCGCCATCCTTTGGTAGCGAACATCCAGAAGTCCCTCTCTGCCCTGGAACGGTCCAGTCGTTCAGTGATGTTTGTGTGGACCCCAGGACTCGTCGGAATCTCAAGCAACGAACTTGCTGACAGGCTGGCCAATTTGTCTATGCAGAAACCGCTCCTGGAGATAGGCATTTCTCAAACTGACCTACGTTCTGTCTTATGCCGCAAGGTTTCTCAGCTTTGGGAGACGGAGTGACATAACAGCATGCACAACAATAAGTGTGTCATTGAGGAGACTGTGAATGTGTGGACGTTTAACCTGTGGCTGAAGTGCCCACTTTGAGCCGCTCTGCGGAGGACTTTCAACTTTTCCAGCATCCTACATTCGGTGTTGGGCGACAATGCCTCAACAGCAGCTTTAGTTTTACGTTTTATTCGTGAGAGTGGGTTTTATTATTTGATCTGAGATTTACCCATGTCCTTTGTCCCTCTGTGTCCTCCACCCTAGGGCTTTTAGGGTCGAGGTTTTAATGTGTAGCAGAATGGCTGGTTTCTCCTTTTTTATTCTCATGGTCAGCCAGCCATGGTAATCTGCTTTCTTGTTTTTAATCTCTTCTCCCTATTTCTCGCGTCTCTGTGGTTTCCGTGTCCTATTTTGTCCATTGTAGTGTTTGTTGTTCTTCTGTCGTTCTTCTGGGCCTTCCTTTCTCCTGTTACTGCGGCGTACGTCTTCTTAGTTTTCTTCTTTCCCATGGGTAATTGTTCTACTGGGAGCAAGGGACCGATGACATCGGTGTTTGGTCCATTCCCCCTCTCCCTCCCCCTTTTAAACCAACCAACTACATTATTATTGCACTAAAAAGAGCACTCCGTCTTCAGGCCACAAGTGTCCCGACCGCCGTGTCATCCTCAGGTGAGGATGTGGATAGGAGGGGCGTGATGTCAGCGCACCACTCTCCCGGTCGTTGTAATGGTTTTCTTTGTCCGGAGCCGCTACTATCCGGTCGAGTAGCTTTTCAGTTGGCATCACGAGGCTGAGTGCACCCCGAAAAAGGGCAACAGCTCATGGCGCCCCGGATGGTCACCCATCCAAGTGCCTGCCACGCCCGACAGCGCTTAACTTCGGTGATATGACGGTAACCGGTGTATCCACTTCGGCAAGGCCGTTGCCACATTATTGCACTAGGAAGGAGCTAATGATATATTTGCACTACTCTAGTCAGCCAGTGATGATTTGTATTCACGGGTACTTTCCTGTGATGATGCAATGTTTGCGAATCGTGGTCAGGCGAATAGGCATAATGTGAATTACTGGGCAGTGGACAAGCCCCGTTGGTTAAGGCACCTGTGCGGCTGGTCCCGGCGAAGGTCAGAGTCCTTCCTCGGGCATGGGTGTGTGTGTTTGTCCTTAGGATAATTTAGGTTAAGTAGTGTGTAAGCTTAGGGACTGATGACCTTAGCAGTTAAGTCCCATAAGATTTCACACACATTTGAACATCTTTTTTTCTTTTTTTTTTAAAGGCACGTCGAGCTTCAGTGCCCCTGGAGTTTCAATGTTTGGTGCGGCATTTTAGGTACGTGACAATTGGCTCATACGTCATAAACGGCAATGTGAATGATCGAATGAACGGCTACTTTTTAGATAACATTTTCCAATACAACTGGAAGATGACGCACTTCGAACAAGAATGTGGTTTCAACACAATGGCTGTCCTGAGCATTATTCACGGATATCTCGTGAAGTTTTGAATCGACACTATTGTGGTCTATGGATTGAACAAGGAGTTCTTCATGAGTGGCCTACGAATTCACCTGATTTGACACATCCAATTTTTTTCCTGTTGGGAACGCAAAAGAGAAATGTTACATGGACGTATCAACAACCTTTTCAAATATGCGGCAGCGAATTATCACTGAATGTGCCAACATCAGCGAAAAGACACTTACAAGGGCAACTCCTCATCCAACCCCCCTTCCCCCCCTCCCCCTCGGATTTAGTGGTAAGATGTCCAAATGGATAGGTAGAGAGCCCGTCAATAACTGAACACAAATCAAGCGTGAATACAGGAAGACGGTGTACTGAACCTGAAAAAAGAAGCAAAGTGTAAACAGTTCACTGCTCAAGATGTGCATCATCGAAAGGATCTGAGCAATTACGGCGTCGTGGTTATGTGGTCATGATGTTGGACTACGAAGCGGGAGATCCGTCTTTAAATCTCACTCATTAACTTTTTTTTCCCTTTAAAATTACGAGCTCTCCGTTCGGTTATTGACGTACCTGTTAGCTGCATTTAAATCTGTATGTACTGTGGTGTAACGTCCGTTTGCAACAGTGACCTCCAGACGTACTTCCGTTTCGGAAGTTATGACTTGAGAACTCCTCTGTTTTAACATAGTTCGCTACCGTTTATTCGTTGTTTTCATTTCTGCGAGACGTCTATGCGGCATCTCGCCTGATCTCACTATTCAACACATTTACTTGCAATGGTAATATATTCTCACCACATGACTCATATTTCATAACCAATGCACGTTATGACAATTTCGACAGGCACGTCAGTTACCAGACAGACAGTTCATAAATTTCAGGAGAAGAAAAGGTTGGGCACGAGGGAGGTTTGAATACGGATTTCCCACTTTGCAGTCAACATCGTGCCAGCAAAACCACAACGCCGTTATACCTGCAGTGCGCTCGATGTTGCAAATCTTGAGCTTCTACCGTTCACTTTCAATATTTTTCTTCTTTTTTCACATTTCAGTACACCATCTTCCAGTTTTCATGTTTGATATGTGTTCAGATTTTGACGAGCTATCCACTGCGCCATTTACAACTAAATCTGAGGGGGTGCAATGGGGAGTTTCCCTCGTTATAAACGTAAAACTCTCTTTCAGAAATAAGGCTATGATATTGTAAATGTGTGGTGTCACCGCCAGACACCACACTTGCTAGGTGGTAGCCTTTAAATCGGACGCGGTCCGTTAGTATACGTCGGACCCGCGTGTCGCCACTATCAGTGAATTGCAGACCGAGCGCCGCCACACGGCAGGTCTAGTCTACAGAGACTTCCTAGCACTCGCCCCAGTTGGGCAGCCGATTTTGCTAGCGATTGTTCACTGTCTACATACGCTCTCATTTGCAGAGACGGCAGTTTAGCATAGCCTTCAGCTACGTCATTTGCTACGACCTAGCAAGGCGCCATATTCAGTTGCTATTCTGAACAGATAATATTGTGAATCATGTACCGTCAAGAGCGACGTTCATCATTAATGGATTAAAGTTAAGTATCTAATTACGTCAGCTTTCTAATTCCTTGTCATGTTCCAGACCTCACGTCAGTATAGTTCTTCCCTCCTCACGCCAGCCTGCGTGAGCTAAAACGCGTGCATTTCGGCTTCCACTAGTAACACGGTGTTGGCTCTTCTGCCAACACAACATAATGGTCAACATGTTGTCACATTTTCCTCGAAAAAGTATTTTTGCACTTGAAAAACAACCTCATTCCACGTCATAGGGAGATGTCCCAAATATCTTCCACAAAACAAGCTAGTAAATAATTGACTGAAGCGAAACAGATCAGGAAAGTGATGATTCGCATCGCATCGCTTTCCCCTGATTTGCCACTCTGTTGTCGTGACGTACACTTCCGCGCCTACCGCCTGGCAGGCAAACGCGCCACAGCATACCCCACGCCACAAAACCGCGTGAAATTGCGCGTGGTGAGATGGGCAGGCGATGCGGGCCGCCCTAGGCAGAGGTCTCCATTCAGCCACTGGTGCTCCTCGCATCGGACGCGGTCGGACAGGCGTGTGTTATTTTTCCGAGCGAGTGGCGCCGGTTTGTGGGACGTGGGAGGAGGGAGGGGGGGGGGAGGGCCCAGCCTGTTTGCTACAGATAGATACACATCGCGAACCTGCCCGCCACCTGCTGTTGCCCTGGGAACCGGGCTCTGCCAGCCCTATCCCACAGGGGGAAGGGGGCGGTCTCACTCCGCAAATGCATTACAGCCCAATGCAGAAATAACACATCGCAGCTAGCCACAGATTCCACTGAATGACTGATTTACTTTCCCTAAGATTATACAGGGTGGAGAAAAATTGTGTCACGAAATTATAACCCTGGATAGTTGATGCCAGTAGGAACCAAAATAACTAATGTTGTGTATGTCGACAACGCACCATTTTTAAACTGCGGAAACTTGCCGCTACGGGCTCCGATTGGCCGTGGGATTGCCATGTTGTTGTTCTTCGATCGAATACTGTGCCGCCATGCTTACTGCATGCCTAAATCGCAGGTGACGTGTGTGTCCTCCGAAGCGAAGCTTACGTGTGAATGCCTCTGACGTGAGGTGAAGACGAACAGCAACACCTGTTCGGCTCGTGTGCAGAGACAGGGCGAGGGACGCTTGTACGTGGGAACCGACAACTATAGCGCTGCCCGTCAACTGACGAACGGCAACAGGGTAATCCCACGGCCGTTTCTTGGTTCCTAATGGCATCAGCTATCCAGGGTTAAAATTTCGTGACACAATTTTTCTCCGCCCTGTTACGGGATGCCACAATCTGCGATAAACACTTTTAAAACCTGTACTTCCACTGTCATGATAACCATCTTCAGATAGCAACAGGGTGACAATTATTGAACTATATGAAATAAAATAGTCATAACTTCCGAACGGTTTGCGTTAGGACTTTCAAACTGCACGGTTGGCTGTGGGGCACAATGGAATTAGTATGTGCATGTTTTGGTTTAGCCCACTTTCATTTAGATGGGTTCGCCAAAAAGTAAAATTGGCGCAACTGAGGGACTGAGAATCGGCATTTCGCGATCGACAAGTCTCTTCACTCTCAACAGCTGACGTTGTGATGTGCAGTTTCCAGTCAGGGGCCGTCCGGGGTGGCCGAGCGGTTCTAGGTGCTACAGTCTGGAACCGCGTGACCGATACGGTCGCAGGTTCGAATCCTGCCTCGGGCATCGATGTGTGTGATGTCCTTAGGTTAGTTAGGTTTAACTAGTTCTAAGTTATAGGGGACTGATGACCTCATAAGTTAAGTCCCATAGTGCTCAAGCCATTTGAACCAGTCAGGGGATGTTCAAATGTTCAAATGTCTGTGAAATCTTATGTGGCTTAACTGCTAAGCTCATCAGTCCCTAAGCTTACACACTACTTAACCTAAATTATCTTAAGGACAAATACACACACCCATGCCCGAGGGAGGACTCGAACCTCCGCCGGGACCCGCCGCACAGCCCATGACTGCAGCGCCCTAGACCACTCGGCTAATCCCGCGCGGCAGTCAGGGGATAAATCAGTGTGATATTCCTAGATGGCACCATCACTACCCAAGGGCACGCGATGCTTTTGGAATATGATTTCAGCCCATTATCCAAAGTGACCCTCATTTCGACAAGACGTGGTTCATGCAAGACGTAGCTCGATACCATCGAAGCAGGAGAGTGCTTGATGTCCTGGAGAAGCACTCTGGTTACCGTATTCTGGCTTTGGGATACCCAGAAGCCAATGGCAGGGGCCTCGACTGGTGGCCATATTTTCCGGATATCAACACATGACTCCTTTTTATGGGACTATATTAAGGACAAGGTGTACAGCAGTAGCTCCAAAACCATTACTGAGCTAAAAATATCCATTCAGGAGGTGATCGACAGCATCGATGTTCCGACACTTCTGCGGGTCATGCAGAATGTCTCTATTCGTCTGCGTCACATCATCGCCAATCATAGCACGCACATCGAACATGTCATAACCTAAATCCGAATATCTGTATTGACATTTACATGTTGAATAAAGTGTGTGCACACCGTAGTTTGTACTAATTTACGGTTTTTTTTTCATGTAATTCGATAATTGTACGTGTGTTTTTGTAAAGTCCCAGTATTGTCAGCAGCTTGTCGTCTGTTCCTACTCCCCATGAGTATAATTAATTAGTTACGTGCTGAATGGATGACTTGCACAGATAAAAATAAGCTAATGTGCATGCAATTCAGGCTACAGAAAGTGAAAATCTTGCGCCTCTTATTGATATCCTGATTGGCGAAGTTCTGTACCTCGTTTTGAATATGATATGTTGCGGGGTTGCATGAAATTCTAAATGAAACAACTAGGATACAGTATTCAACCAGAGTCGTACAAATTCGGCCAGAAAATGCTGTTGCTGTTGTCTTCACTCAGTAAACTGATTTGATGCCTGTTCATGTCACCATAATTACTACAACACACATTCGTTTGAACCGGTATACTGTATTCAAGCCTTGGTCTCTCCTTACGATTTTTACCTCCCCCTTCCACACACACACACACACACACACACACACACACACACAGTTCCAATGCCAAGTTCCAATGCCAAACTGACGATTACTTTATGCCTCAGAATGTGTCCTATCAGCTGATCCCTTCACTTAGTCTAAGTGTCCGATAAATATTGTTTTGGCCAGTTCTCGTCAGTAAAAATGCCTGGCATTCCAATTCATGCCTTACATTTCAATATTAATTAACCAGAAAAATTTGAAGCACTGTCAGTTTACTGACTCAGCACTTGCTAATTGTGTTACCTCTGCTGTACATTCATTTACCTCACAGTATACATGAACAAGTGGTTGTCATTCTGTAACCAACTTAACTTGAAGATGATGTTACAGGACAGTTTTTCTGAAACTGCTCCATAACCTTATTAATAAACTATTTTTCAGATGGGTAACCCAACCCATTTAAATATTTACACTGTGAAGGTACACATAAAGTTAAATGTAATACCAATAACTGCAAATCTAAGTAGTGCTATTTCCTTTAATTCCATATGGTGATAGGTCGTTGTAGTGTTTTTCTGCAATTTTGGCCGGCTACTGAAGTATGAGGATCAACAAGATCTATGAAACGAGGACAGTGCGCAAACCATAAAAGGTTTCTACTGAACGCCAGGATTCTATCAGGTACACACTGGTAACTGAGTGCTGAAGGCAATGGACAAAGAGTGTCCATCACTTTTTAAACCTTCAGTGTGTGAGGGGCTTGAACGATGCCGTTTAGAAAATATAAGATCTGTAGAGGAAAGAAGGAAATATGGCGTACTCAGTGTCAGAAATGGCTCTTGGGAGCCAGAAGACGCCACAGGCGTTGATGTTTAAATTTTGTAAGGCGACCTATGGTTTGCTAATAACCATTAATTTCATAGCGGTGGCAGACACATGTGTGGTCATATGGCCTTTCCTATTGGGCGAAAAGTAATAACACACACACAATGGGTCAGAATTTTTATCTTCTGTCTCACTTTAAGGGAGAACTGAACAGTATTCGTTAACCACAGCAGTTTCGTTCGGAGAAGGGAAATTGTTGCAATTGTTATAAACTTTTCATTGATTGACACTACAAAAGTCTCCTAAATTGGATACAGAGATTCCAGCACTGGCAGAAGCATCTAGATTTTGGGGAGAAGAGGAGAGAGAGACTTCATATCAGATCTCCATAGGGAGGAGACTTCGTCTGCGGACTACGGCCAGAGGACACTTTAGTACTGCAGACAGAGATGCTTTCGCTATAGAGCTGATCACAGATGCAAGAGCTAAATTTTGAATTCTCAGCCACTACTGCAGATACCCTCTGCACCTGAGTATCAGCAGATCCATAAGCACATGTCGTGGCGAGGAGTCCAGCGAGTTATTTATTTCACGTCAATCCATACAGCCAGCTAGCTGCACTCCATATGCACAAAAACAAAATAACTGGATCTTTCCTTTAGGCTAGCAACTTATTCAGCAATCATTGGCGATTCTTATGGACACAGTTTTTGCATCTTTCCGATTCAAAGCCAACCACCTGTGCGGCGGTCCTTCATAGACGCTTTTTACATCCTAATATCCTTTTGTAATTCTTTGTATAGTTTATTCAGCGGCTAGAATCACACTAACACATGTAGCAATAAATCTTATTGTTGTAGTAACCTTTAGTTTCATTTCGTAGCTTGATGGAGACCTTGACAATATACACTCCTGGAAATAGAAATAAGAACACCGTGAATTCATTGTCCCAGGAAGGGGAAACTTTATTGACACATTCCTGGGGTCAGATACATCACATGATCACACTGACAGAACCACAGGCACATAGACACAGGCAACAGAGCATGCACAATGTCGGCACTAGTACAGTGTATATCCACCTTTCGCAGCAATGCAGGCTGCTATTCTCCCATGGAGACGATCGTAGAGATGCTGGATGTAGTCCTGTGGAACGGCTTGCCATGCCATTTCCACCTGGCGCCTCAGTTGGACCAGCGTTCGTGCCGGACGTGCAGACCGCGTGAGACGACGCTTCATCCAGTCCCAAACATGCTCAATGGGGGACAGATCCGGAGATCTTGCTGGCCAAGGTAGTTGACTTACAACTTCTAGAGCACGTTGGGTGGCACGGGATACATGCGGACGTGCATTGTACTGTTGGAACAGCAAGTTCCCTTGCCGGTCTAGGAATGGTAGAACGATGGGTTCGATGACGGTTTGGATGTACCGTGCACTATTCAGTGTCCGCTCGACGATCACCAGTGGTGTACGGCCAGTGTAGGAGATCGCTCCCCACACCATGATGCCGGCTGTTGGCCCTGTGTGCCTCGGTCGTATGCAGTCCTGATTGTGGCGCTCACCTGCACGGCGCCAAACACGCATACGACCATCATTGGCGACTCTCATCGCTGAAGACGACACGTCTCCATTCGTCCCTCCATTCACGCCTGTCGCGACACCACTGGAGGCGGGCTGCACGATGTTGGAGCGTGAGCGGAAGACGGCCTAACGGTGTGCGGGACCGTAGCCCAGCTTCATGGAGACGGTTGCGAATGGTCCTCGCCGATACCCCAGGAGCAACAGTGTCCCTAATTTGCTGGGAAGTGGCGGTGCGGTCCCCTACGGCACTGCGTAGGATCCTACGGTCTTGGCGTGCATCCGTGCGTCGCTGCGGTCCGGTCCCAGGTCGACGGGCACGTGCACCTTCCGCCGACCACTGGCGACAACATCGATGTACTGTGGAGTCCTCACGCCCCACGTGTTGAGCAATTCGGCGGTACGTCCACCCGGCCTCCCGCATGCCCACTATACGCCCTCGCTCAAAGTCCGTCAACTGCACATACGGTTCACGTCCACGCTGTCGCGGCATGCTACCAGTGTTAAAGACTGCGATGGAGCTCCGTATGCCACGGCAAACTGGCTGACACTGACGGCGGCGGTGCACAAATGCTGCGCAGCTAGCGCCATTCGACGGCCAACACCGCGGTTCCTGGTGTGTCCGCTGTGCCGTGCGTATGATCATTGCTTGTACAGCCCTCTCGCAGTGTCCGGAGCAAGTATGGTGGGTCTGACACACCGGTGTCAATGTGTTCTTTTTTCCATTTCCAGGAGTGTATCTATATTAGATGTGGTATACCCATATTTCAGATATTTAATTAGTTATCTGTTGCGCGACTTCGCTTTCTCATGACCTCATGGGGAGCGATGTGTTCACTGTATAGGTCACCGGGTTCGGATCTCGTGGCATCTCAGGGGCATACTAAATACTCAACCGACACCTTACAATGGATGTACGGCTATCAGCAGAAATACCGGAAGAAGCAGCAATTCTTTTCCAGATCCGCGCCCATAAGATGATGGAATGCTCGACTTTGCATGACAGGGTTGAAGGAGGCCACACAGAACCAACTCTGTTATATAGGACTTTGATACGACTTTGCCAAGGAAGTCAGAAAGGGATTCCCGCATTTGCTGAGACCGGCTTAACGTGCTGCAGCGTCTGCTCTGTTGGCAGATTTTCCCGCTTTTGTTTCGATTAATGTCTTAATGACGCTGTTCCAGTAACGTGGAGCCTAAGCCTTGACCTAGTGAAAAGTCTTATACAAAGCTATGAGAGACTACAGAGTAAAACACTGTAATGGCGCGAGATTCAGGCCTTCTTCCGGTATCTGAAGAAACGAATGTTATGGGCTGCTCCAAAGGCCGCCGTTATAATTCTGTGTCCTCCAAGCGCGCGTTATCATTACAATACCATTGAAAGCGTACAGATTCTCTAGTTAAATCATCAGGATGGGATAAAGGAAATTTCTGCTGTGCATGCAGTTACCAGGCTAGTGGCCTGGGTGCAGGTAACATGCAGCTTTTCTTCGCTGCGCCGGTTGGAGTGCGAGAGAGGTGGGCCAAACGTCCCTAGCAGTCTTTTATCCCCCCTGAAAGATTGCCGGTACTCATTTCATAGCAGTCTGAATGGATCTGCGGGCGTCCTGGAGCGACTGGAAAGGGGGAAAATCTCCGACTTGGTCCGAGACTGCAAGAGAGACCTCAAAGGCCACAGTTAAGTGCTCTTTATGCTAGACCATCACGACCATAAGCATCTAGATAATCGCACTATAAAGCGAGATGTAATTAAACCATGCCAAGTTGCTAGAAAATGTCGCCCGTAGTAGTGATACTTGCACGGAACATACGTAAAACAATATAAGGCAGGACTGACGGATTTACAATTGACACCTGTTCTTCTTGCATTTAGCTGCTCGTGTATGACTCACACCAAAGATACTGAAATTCTGGGCTCACAGCAAGCATCAGTTCTGCAGAGCATTAACTCCGTTTTCACCGTCAGTGAGAATCCATAAACAAAATCACAGAAAACGTGACAATGCATTTTTCTGATTAAGATGTTACATACCATATCTTCAGGAAGTACTTTCCATTTCGGGGTCTATGTGTGGTCTATTTTAACAGCACATATACTTAAACAAGGTACCAGATAGTGAATTTCGCGATAAGTATGGTAAGTCCGCAGCTCGTGGTCGTGCGGTAGCGTTCTCGCTTCCCACGCCCGGGTTCCCGGGTTCGATTCCCGGCGGGGTCAGGGATTTTCTCTGTCTCGTGATGACTGGGTGTTGTGTGCTGTCCTTAGATTAGTTAGGTTTAAGTAGTTCTAAGTTCTAGAGGACTGATGACCATAGATGTTAAGTCCCATAGTGCTCAGAGCCATTTGAACCATTTGATAAGTATGGCAACAGTTTGACGGTTTCCAGCAGGTCGTACACAGTGAATACTTTTTCATAATTTGAATTCAGTAAGTTGGTCATAATGTTTCTTTCGCGTTTTCAGCAACAAAAGCTAATGAGAAGTTGTAAAATTCTTGCTTACGTGAACGAGAAATTGCTTCGGTTCGGGCAGAAATTAGTGTCAGTGATGTCGAGAAACAGTTGAAATTGTTAAAATAGAACAAAGCTCTAGGGCTAGATGGAATCCCCATCAGATTCTATACCGAATTATTTTAACGGTAAATCTTAAAAAACGAAAGAAAAAGTGGCCAGTGATTCGAAGGAAGCACAGGTCACAACAAGTGTCGAACACGATGGCTACGGAAGAAGTGATCCTCAATACTATCGTCCAATATTCTTCACATCCGTTGGTTGCAGAATCTTAGAAAATATTGTGGTTTCAAAAGTAATGAAGTATTTCAAAAAGGATGCCGTCCTTCGAGACAACCGTCCCGGACTGCGAAAACATCATGTGAAACTCA
Organism: Schistocerca cancellata; assembly: GCF_023864275.1. NCBI lineage: Eukaryota > Metazoa > Arthropoda > Insecta > Orthoptera > Acrididae > Schistocerca > Schistocerca cancellata. The sequence goes on along the minus strand of NC_064631.1, from coordinate 29,883,197 downwards.
ACTTGCGCCTTTCTCATAATGGAACACATGCAGTATTTCTAGACTTCCTAAAACCATTTCACTCAGTACCATCTCTGCATATGTTATTGGAAGTATGATAGAATTTTATGAAGTGAATTTTGTGACAAAAATGAAAATTTCTTGGTGGGGAGGACCGGGCATGTTATCTTGGCTAGAGAGTCGTCCACAGATGTAGAAGTAATTTCGGGTGTGCCCCAGGAAACTGTCTTGCTGCCCTTGCTGTTCGAAAGACGAAGCACGTGGCAGATTTCGGTTCATTGGCAGGAGTAGGAGGAGGAAGAACAGAGTTTTTAACGTCCCATCGACAACGAGGTTATTAGAGACGGAGCACAAGATTGGATTAGGCGACGATGGGGAGGGAAATCGACGTGCACTTTCAAAGAAATCATCCTGGTATTTGCGGGTTGCTTGGGTTGGGTTGTTCGGGGGAGGAGACCAATCAGCGAGGTCATCGGTCTCACCGAATTAGGGAAGGGCGGGGAAGGAAGTCAGCCGTGCCCTTTCAAAGGAACCATCGCGGCATTTGCCTGGCGCGATTTACGGAAATCACGGAAAACCTAAATCAGGATGGCCGGACGCAGGATTGAACCGTCGTCCTCCAGAATGCGAGTCCAGTGTGCTGGCCACTGCCGGCCGCTGTGGCCGAGAGGTTCTAGGCGCTTCAGTCTGGAACCGCGCTGCTGCTACGATCGCAGGTTCGAACCCTGCCTCGGGCATGGATGTGTGTGATGTCCTTCGGTTAGCTAGGTTCAAGTAGTTCTAAGTCTAGAGGACTGATGAAAATGGTTCAAATGGCTCTGAGCACTATGGGACTTAACATCTGAGGTCATCTGTCCCCTAGACAGAAGTACTTGAACCTAACTAACCTAAGGACATCACACACATCCATGCCCGAGGCAGGATTCGAACCTGCGACAGTAGCAGTCGCGCGGTTCCACACTGAAGCGCCTAGAACCGCTCGGCTACAACGGCCGGCCGGGACTGATGAGCTCAGATGTTAAGTCCCATAGTGCTTAGAGCCATTTGAACCATTTTGCTGGCCACTGTACCACCTCGCTCGTTTCAGTTCATTGCTATAAACGAGGAAAATGCAATCAGTCTACAAAGAAGATAGCTTACGAAATACTTGTGCGACCCATCTTAGAATGTTGCTTAAGTCAGTGGGACCTGGAAGACACAGGACTAACAGTGGATCTACAAAGTAGGGTAGCATGAGTGGACACAGGTTTGGTTGACGAATGGGAGAGTGTCGAGGAGAGACTGAAATAAATTAACTTGCAAACGCTTGAAGATAAAGCCCGTTTACTAAGTTCCATGACCCAGTTTCACGTAAAGAATCCGGGAATATACTACAACCACCAACATAAAGCTCCCATAGGAATCGCGAAAACCTGGTTAGACTAATTCCAGCACGCACAAAGGCCTTTAAGCAATCATTCTACTTGCGACCCACGGTGAATCGGACGGAAAATATCCCTAAATACTAGTAAAACAGGAAGCACCCTCTGCCACGCAGGATATGTATGTAGATGTAGATTGTGATGTAACAAGGCAGTGAACAGCAGAAGGAAATTATCGATGACAGGATTGATGCATATACATCGAGCCCCATTACGAAAGCAAATTTGAAAAGTTCGCCATTCCTGTTCTAGGAAGTAGGCAGCACTGAACGTTGCACACTTTTCATCTGTTTTTTTGTGATTAGTAACGGAGCGCTTCACGACAGAGAAGCGTGTTGCTGTATGATAACCATGTTACAATTGTGATGTATATTGTGCAAATGCCATTCTCAGTCTCTGTGGAACGTTTGCTCAAGGTAAAGCACCGAGTAAGTTGACTGTGATGAGACTAATTGCCAAATTTGAGAAAATTGTTTCGGATATGGATATTGAAACCTCGAAGCGCCCTCCAGTTAGTCGTTTTGCGGTAAAAATCGCCAAGATGAGTGATAATATTGCTGTACGTCCACTGAAATCTATTCGCCAACGTTAAAAACATCTGGATACTTCCTGCACTGGCGTGCAACAAATTCTGAAAGAGCTGCACGTTTTGGCCTATAAAATCCAACTGATACAAGAAATGATGTTACATGATCACGAAAAGCACCGAGCATTTGGCCATTGGATGCTTGCGAAACAAACAGCGGACAACAATTTCACCAAGAAAAATTTGTTACTGGTGAGTCGCACTTCCTGCTGAGTGGTTTCACGAACAAGCAAAATTGAAGGACTTGGGGTACAGAAAAGCCTCGAATATTAATGAAAAACCCATCACATTCACGAGTAATGGTGGTGTGGCATTTGTCCTGATCACGTAATTGTACCGTGCTTCTTGGAAGATGAAGCTGGAAACGCATTAACAGTGGACGCCCAACACTACCGCAATATGTTAACAGAGTGTTGTTTGAAGTGGATCATGTGAATGGCAAAAAGGTTTGGTTTCAAGAAGATGGCGCCACCTGTCAAACATCGATTGCAACAATGGACTTGATACGAGAGACTTTCCCCGACGGGTGATTTTTACGTATCAGTGAGTGAATTGGCCACCAGAACCTTGTGATTTAACGCCATGTAATTTCCTTCTGCGGGGGTATTTGAAAATTCGTGTGTGCGCCTGCAAACTACCACAATCGCTGCCAAAACTTAAGGCCGAGGTTTAGCGTGTAATTTCAAACTAGAGGTGAAGTATGCCAAAGAGATATCAAAATCTTACCTAAAGAACGAGAATGTGCCTGTAGAGTCGTCGAAATCATTTGAGTAACAGGTAGCATACACTGAAATAATATGTAAATTACTTAACCTAATCAATAAATTTGTGTGAAAATACACTCAGAGGTTGCGTTATTTATGTGAATCCCTTTATATACATGACGAATGTGACTTCGGATTTTAATTGACCATGAATTTCGATGTCCGCAGCTCGTGGTCTCGCGGTAGCGTTCTCGCTTCCCGAGCACGGGGTCCCGGGTTCGATTCCCGGCGGGGTCAGGGATTTTCACCTGCCCCGATCTGACTGGGTGTTGTGTCGTCTTCATCATCATCATTCTCCCCATTACGGCCGGAGGAAGGGAGGCAAACCACCTCCATTAGGACTGTGCTTAGTACGGCGCTGTGGATCTCCCTCATTGTATCCCTGCGCTCCGTCAAGCAGCATGGGACTTCATTTCCATTTCCATGAATTTCGATAACTCAGATACATTCGTCTCAGTTGGCAAAGTACTCTAATAAAGTCGTTACATGTATTTCATCTCTCTTTCCGATAAACCTGCATCTTCTTAATGCGCAAATCAACAAATCAAGCCGGCCGAAGTGGCCGAGCGGTTCTAGGCGCTACAGTCTGGAACCGTGCGACCGCTACGGTTTTCAGGTTCGAATCCTGCCTCGCGCATGGATGTGTGTGATGTCCTTAGGTTAGTTAGGGGGACTGATGACGTCAGAAGTTAAGTCCCAAAGTGCTCAGAGCCATTTGAACCATTTTTTGAACAAATCAAAAGAATAATTTCAACAATAATGTTAAGGGTTCTCTTGCCGCCAACGCGAGTGGCAAAAGACATTAGACGAACAGCAAGGATGACTACAGTAATTAATTTCTTCTATTAAAACCACGAGTATGTGTGTAGTGAGCATTCACATACAGAGAATTGATTTTGTGCTAACATACATTGCCACCGTGATCACGCGATCTCGGGACGGCGTAGGTTTATCCGTGTTGCGTCCTATAAATTTCGAAAGTCATTGTATCGGTAGTAGAGATAGCATACCTTCGAACGTTGAGTAGATTTGGTACATGCGTTTCGTAGACACCATAACGATTTGCGTTTGATACCTGGAATAAACTGAGCTCTTCGTTTTGAAGAGAAAATGAAGAGGCATCACGTCACGGCACAGTCACGTCAGCGTGTATTTACGCTGTCCGTCACGTCACGTCAGTTCACTTAGCCCAGTACCAAAACACGAAAATGACTTTAAAGTCAGTACCGCCATTAGACTGTTTTTTTATTTGCAGTGTTACATTTACACGATCATGATTGCGGCTTCAAAGTGCCATTATCAAGAGTTTTAATGATATACAGTACCTAAGATGGCATACCGTCGTATTTAAAATACACTATTAAGACACATTGTCTAAGGGTCAATGTTTCTGATAAAAGCCTACTGCTTTGTTTCATCACTGACTCTTGAGTCAAGATGGTATGTGTCTAATAGTGTATTTTAAATACGACAGTATGCCATCTTAGGCACTGCATAACATTAAATCCTTGATAATGGCACTCTGAAGCCGAAATCATGATCGCGTAAATGTAACACTGAAAATAAAAAACAGTCTAATGGCGGTACTGACTTTAAAGAAATATATTATGACTGTGGCCCCACATTACGAAAAATTATTAAACGGAAATGAGGTTATGAGTCACCTTCTGCGATACAGGAAGTCAGAGTACAGTATCGGAACTGAGGAACTGACAACGACAATTTTGTTAATGGCCAAAGCAAATTTGATAACGTATATTCTTGATCAGTATTGTTTAGTTAAGTGCTGAGAAGTGAAGCCACAGATAATACGCAGAGGCGACCGCTAATTTCTTTGCCAGAAATCACGAGGGAAATACGGTCTCCTGTTGACTAAAACAAAATAAGAATTTGACACGTTACAGCAGAAATTCTAGATTGTTATTTAGTATATGGACGCAATATATTTAATGTGAAATAAATTAAAATGTGCCTGATGCAGTGTATTGGCTACTTATTACGACATTCTGGAAAAAAATGGGAATCGACCAAGGAAAGAAGTTACATTTGCGTGTTTCATTTGTGTTACTTTAGATGCTCTGAAGCGATTTCAGAGCTTGCTGCTTAGAAACTCATTGTTGAAGTTAGAAGCCTATAAGCTCTAAGTTTTTTTTTCCTTTTCAAGTAATATATTTTAGATGAGATCATTCTGGATTTAGAATCTATGTCTTATACAGGAAAAATCCAAAAGACACATCTGTAATGATGTTTAGAAACGCTAAAGAGTCAACGCGTGATAAAACAGCTTCACAGTACCGGTAGCTGATTTTCGAAAATGAAAGTTCTGTTATAACGGATACACGCATTTTCATGCGATTCGTAATTAAACATAAAAGATCATGCTCCAGGATTTGTTAACTGACATTTCAGTTCGATAAATGCGATTAAAATAAAGGTAAAAATAATAATTTGCTGGCAAACAGAATGGAACTGCCAACAGCACGATGTACAGTCTTTAATGCTGCTAATTGAGATACATATAATATTACAACAGACAAGTGAAATGTTTTGTAGATCATAATGCCCAGAACTTTTCGAAGCCGATTTTTATCTTCCCGCAACAAGAAGATCTGGTATGATATAGACTGAAAGAGTTTTCCAAAAGTTTTCAAAACAATCATCCAACTCCACAAAGCACTGCGAACATAAGAATCGAGAGTACTCATAACAAAAAAAATGGCTTTGCAGCTGATCACGTGCGATTTCACCAGCGGCCAGACTCTCTCTGCGTAGAGGCTCCTGTGCTAAATTAACTGCATCTCTGATTTATGCGCTATTACTCAAATAGGAAATAAAAAGTATTCCACCTTAATGTCGTTTCAGTCCTCATCTCCTTGGGCACAAATTTGACCGAAGGCCTACCTTCGAAAAAGGTACAGCAATGTTCAACCCGTTGCACGTTACACTCTGCTCTACATTGGAACCTGTTGACAGAGGTGTGCACATGTTCTCCTCATATTTGGATGCGATGCACTCGTCTCTGCTAAGAGCTACGAACTCTTCTAGACTGCCCAGGATCACCTGTTAAACCTGGGAAAGACTGTACAGCTCACTGCTTAAGTCGTTCAAACTTATCAACGGGAATGATGTGCGCTTCACTTTTGACACGAGTCCAGAAAGGAAAAAATAGAGGACTGACGCATGGTGCTCTTAGAGGGCCTGCAAGACGTATCCGTCTTGGGTTACATTGGGCTTAAATATTGTGTTACATCCGCAGCAAAGTGGCCGTTCGACATCATGCATCTGACATACACCGAGGCTACCGAAGCCATGGCATAGAGATATGCACGTATACAGGTGGCCGTAGTATCGTGTATAAAGGAACAAAAGGGCAGTGGTTTGGCGGAGTTGTCATTTGTACTCAGGTGATTTATGGGAAAAGGTTTGCAACGTCATTACCGCCGCACGACGTGTATTAACACGTTTTGAAGGCGGAATGGTAGTAGGAGCTAGACACATGGGACATGGGACATTCCATTTAGGAAACTGTTAGCGAATTCAATATTCCGAGATCCACAATGTCAATAGTGTGCCGGGAGCATCAAACTTCGGACATTACCTCTCACCACGAACAACGTAGTGGACGACGGCCTTCACTTAACGACTGAGAGCAGTGGCGTTTGCGTGGAGTTGTCAGTGCTGACAGACAAGCAGCACTGCGTGAAATAACCACAGAAATCAATGTGGGACGTATGGCGAACGTGCATGCATTAATGGCCATGGCAGCAGACGTACGACGAGAGTGCCTTTGTGAACAGCGTGACCATATCGTTTGGATCCTAGACGACGGGAAAGTCTTGGCCTGGTCAGACGAGTCCCGATTTCGGTTGGTGCGAGCTGATGGTGCGGTCTGTGGCACAGACCTGACGAAGCCGTGGAGCCAAGTTATCAACAAGGTATTGTGCAAGCTGGTGGTGGCTCCATAAAGGTGTGGGCTGTGTTTACATGGAGTGGACTGGCTCCTCTGGTCGACGTGAACAGATCAGTGACCTGGAGACCATCTGAAATCATTCATGAACTTGATGTTCCCAAAAAACAACGGATTTTTTTATGAATAACAATGCGACATATCACCGGCCCACAGTTGTTGACGATTGGATTGAAGAACATTCTTGACAATTCGAGCGAGAGATCTGGCCACCCAGATTGCCCGACATGAATCCCATCGAGCATTAATGGGACATAATCTTGAGGTCAGTCGGAGGGCAAAATCCTGCACCGGCAACGCTTCAGCGATTGTGGATTGCTATAAACGCAGCGTGGCTCAATATTTCTGCAGGGGACTTCCAAAGACTTCGAAGGGGTTCTGTGAGTATGCTTCATGAATGCAAATCATTCCTCAGTTGAATAAAACCAAGTTAAGGGACATCGTAAGTTGATCAGCTGGTTGCAGCATTACCATACGATCCTCACTTGTTTAGTCAATAACCCGACTAATGGACATGGAGAAAGGCAACTAAGTGTTTTATTTCGATTACTTTTTCAATGTCTCACACCTCCTTATCCTTTCTGTACCTTTCCAGTATGTATGGGGGGGTATGTTGTGTGAATGTGTTGGCCTTATCTTGTATCCCGCTTGGAAGGCGGAGAGTGGGTCTGCTGCTGAAACTTGAAGGGAAGGCCGAATGTAGGAAGCTAGGAGGAGCGGGTGCGGTAGAACACTTGGTACTGCAATTAAAAGTGGTTTTACTATATCGCCACACAATGACTTGAATACATCAATGGTACTTAACTTTGGCTGAGATGAGCACACAGGTGCGAAGCTGTACATTACGAGGTGCATTCAAGTTCTAAGGCCTCCGACTTTTTTTTCTCCGGACTGGAAAGAGATAGAAACACGCGCATTGTTTTAAAATGAGGCCGCGTTCATTGTCAATACGTCCCAGAGATGGCAGCACCGTACAGCAGATGGAATTTTACCGCCAGCGGCGACAATGAGAACTGTTTTAAATACTTAAAATGGCGACGTTTTCCTTACTTGAACAGCGTACAATCATTCGTTTTCTGAATTTGCGTGGTGTGAAACCAATTGAAATTCATCGACAGTTGAAGGAGACATGTGGTGATGGAGTTATGGATGTGTCGAAAGTGCGTTCGTGGGTGCGACAGTTTAATGAAGGCAGAACATCGTGTGACAACAAACCGAAACAACCTCGGGCTCGCACAAGCCGGTATGACGACATGATCGAGAAAGTGGAGAGAATTGTTTTGGGGGATCGCCAAATGACTGTTGAACAGATCGCCTCCAGAGTTGGCATTTCTGTGGGTTCTGTGCACACAATCCTGCATGACGACCTGAAAATGCGAAAAGTGTGATCCAGGTGGGTGCCACGAATGCTGACGGACACGGCTGCCCGTGTGGCATGTTGCCAGGCAATGTTGACGCGCAACGACAGCACGAATGGGACTTTCTTTTCGTCGGTTGTGACAATGGATGAGACGTGGATGCCATTTTTCAATCCAGAAACAAAGCGCCAGTCAGCTCAATGGAAGCACACAGATTCACCGCCACCAAAAAAAATTCGGGTAACCGCCAGTGCTGAAAAAATGATGGTGTCCATGTTCTGGGACAGCGAGGGCGTAATCCTTACCCATTGCGTTCCAAAGGGCTTTACGGTAACAGGTGCATGTTTTGAAGAACAAATTCCTTCCTGCACTGCAACAAAAACGTCCGGGAAGGGCGGCGCGTGTGCTGTTTCGCCAAGACAACGCACCCGCACATCGAGCTAACGTTACGCCACAGTTTCTTCGTGATAACAACTTTGAAGTGATTCCTCATGCTCCCTACTCACCTGACCTGGCTCCTAGTGACTTTTGGCTTTTTCCAACAGTGAAAGACACTCTCCGTGGCCGCACATTCACCAGCCGTGCTGCTATTGCCTCAGCGGTTTTCCAGTGGTCAAAACAGACTCCTAAAGAAGCCTTCGCCGCTGCCATGGAATCATGGCGTCAGCTTTGTGAAAAATGTGTACGTCTGCAGGGCGATTACGTCGAGAAGTAACGCCAGTTTCATCGATTTCGGGTGAGTAGTTAATTACAAAAAAAATCGGAGGCCTTAGAACTTGAATGCACCTCGTAAGTTACAAAGGCAAAATCTGTAGAGACTCGCCCACTATGAAATGGAAACAATGTTGCTCGGTCGTGTACTGGGAATCAAAAGGGCTGAACCTGGAGCGGCGCTCGTAGAGCTGCTCAGCGCCGGCTAGAGGGCGCTGTCGTCGGTGTCGGTGTCGTAGTGCCAACCTAGCAGAGCGCACCTACGTTGTGGCATCGTAGTTATCGATACCACAGCTTAGAAAGGTGAAGGGCTGCTTAAAAGATTGTCACTAGATGCAGCAGGCTTCTAAAAAGAGATACTATGGAAAGTAAACACGGGGTGCTTGTGAGATTTCAGTAAGATTAGTTGTGAGGAGTGTAGAGGGCGCAGGTTGGCCTTCAGCCAACAGGAACGTGACAATTCGAGCAACGGCCGGGGTGGCCGTTCGATAGCACGGCTTGGAGACAGGTAGCCTGGACGCGCTGAGTCGAGGACGCAGTTTGGAGACGCTCCATCTGGAAGGTGCTAAGATGTAAAATGCTTCTATTGAAGCTCCCTGTATATTTACGTACCAAAACTGACTAAATAAAATTGCAAACATTTAAACGATGCACACGAGAATATAACACTGTACTGTAAGAATAACACTGTCTGCATAACAAATTAAATCGGAATTGAACTTTACCTAATCTCGACCTCGCAACAATGTTGAAATTCAAAAGGTAACTGTGAATGGTCTTATTGTCTCCTGACTGTGACGTTAAACTAGTCCCGACAGAATTTCATGGCTTACCTGTGGCAACAGAAACTCGGTACTGCTCGAAGATGATTGAAAGAAAAATGCAACGCAGGAGCAAATCAGTTGACAAAAAGAAAGCGCTGGCAACGTTCGTTCTCCTTGAAGCCTCTAAACAACATGATGATCTTGTATGTAGAATAGGGACTCGTGGGCAAGTGCAGTGCAAGGGCATGTAGCAACTGTGTTAAGCATACCTTGCTTTACTTTCGGATCACTGATTTCCGCTCGATGCAGTGCGTGTCACACTACTAGAAAACGAAACTTCTGTGAGGAGACGATGGAAGATATTGCATCTACTGAATGATGTAGAAGAGACTAGCATTCAAAAACTATACTGAAACACTGATTTTTTTTAACAATCACTTACAAATAAATACATTATTTTGCCATTCTGGTGAAGCAGTGGTTATTTACGATTCTTTGTGCAACCTATCTGAACCGACGACATTGTTTTATTACGTCTTAATAATCGAGCTAACTAACACAAATCAAAACAGCAGAATCCCACTAAAACTTTCCCTTTTCCAAACACACCATAAATTACGTGCAAGCAAGGAATGCAGCAACAACATTACCTGAATATCTTCACAGTTCTCAGATTAGTCTTTAGAAAATCATCCATCCAGAATTCATCATGCACTGCATTTGCATCTCTGTGCTCTGCTAGCTATTTCAGGACTGTTTAGCAGCGTGACCAACATACCACACTCTCACTTACTTGCCCTTCAATGCTGCTGGCAACGACAATGCTACTGACAACCAAAGATCATATTGCTTGTGCTCAGTAGGCACGGTTGGGTCTTTGGCTCGTCTGAGGAGCGCAATTGAAAGTTATGTGCTCTGGAGTCTCTGTGGACAGCTTCCCAGCTCTGTGCGACAGCGCATTTGCACCAGTCTGCACAGTAGTGGCACTCTGCGTAGTGCTTCGCGGTGTTCTCCAGCGTGTCGACGCATGAAAAGGTTGTGTCTTAGAGTCATCATCATCATCATCATCATCATTTAAGACTGATTATGCCTTTCAGCGTTCAGTCTGGAGCATAGCCCCCCTTATACAGTTCCTCCATGATCCCCTATTCAGTGCTAACATTGGTGCCTCTTCTGATGTTAAACCTATTACTTCAAAATCATTCTTAACCGAATCCAGGTACCTTCTCCTCGGTCTACTCCGACTCCTCCTACCCTCTACTGCTGAATCCATGAGTCTCTTGGGTAACCTTGCTTCTCCCATGCGTGTAACATGACCCCACCATCTAAGCCTGTTCGCCCTGACTGCTACATCTATAGAGTTCATTCCCAGTTTTTCTTTGATTTCCTCATTGTGGACACCCTCCAGCCATTGTTCCCATCTACTAGTACCTGCAATCATCCTAGCTACTTTCATATCCGTAACCTCAACCTTGTTGATAAGGTAACCTGAATCCACCCAGCTTTCGCTCCCATATAACAAAGTTGGTCGAAAGATTGAACGGTGCACAGATAACTTAGTCTTGGTACTGACTTCCTTCTTGCAGAAGAGAGTAGATCGTAGCTGAGCGCTCACTGCATTAGCTTTGCTACACCTCGCTTCCAGTTCTTTCACTATGTTGCCATCCTGTGAGAATATGCATCCTAAGTACTTGAAACCACCCACCTGTTCTAACTTTGTTCCTCCTATTTGGCACTCAATCCGTTTATATTTCTTTCCCACTGTCTTAGAGTGTGACAGTAAATTCCTTTCGGCTTCCCTATAGTGTGACAATCAATAGTATAATTGTACGAGACCAATTAGATATTTCAGTACTTATAAGCGCTGATAATAAAGTAGGCCACCGATTCCTAATTATGTTCAGTTATGCCCATCTTAATTTGTAATACAATGTCAGTCACGAAAAATAGGTCTTGGAATTTTCAGACAATTACCACTCGTATCCCAATTGACTATTATCAAGGTCAAATTCATAATTATAAAAAGGATAATAACAGCGTTATAGCTTTACTAGATAATGCCAAATCAATTAGTCTTAACCCGCTCTTGATAACCGTGAAAGAATATAAGCGTAGGCCTGCATAATGCTGGCGGTTACCGCTCCCGTTGCTGTGTGCTTTGGTTTTGTGTGAGTTTCGCGTTATCCGTTGCGTGCGCTGGTGTTTTGTCAACAATTAAAAATCGGGGTCGTTTTTAGTAATCACATGACGAAATCCTCACGCACTCTCAACCACAGCATCCAGCAGGGAGGAATTAAAGATAAGAATACAGTGCCTTACTAGTGTATGAGCACCAAACAAGCAAGCGAGCGGCACAAGCAAGCACGCACGAAAAGACGGTTACAGCGCAACTCGTTGACACCATGCCGCGTCACGTGGATGCGCTTTGCCGTGCAAAAGGAGGTCCGACATCATATTAGGACTTTTTTTCACTTCAGTGTATATCGGCACTGGTGGTTGTTTGTAAATCGGTTGTCTGAAAACCGAAAAGTCGCAAGACCGAACACCGACAGGACCATGCAATGTTTCAATCTGTCTTTAGACTAGCCATCACCCCGCAGTGATGAGAAGATTCTCCAGGAATGACATGCGGTCCACAGTCCACGTTATACTCTTTGTATCCTTTTTCCGGTATAATACTGGGCTGGGTTAAGGTCCAGCAAGTCGCCCAAGTGCCGCCCAATTGAAAGACTGGCACTTGGTCATTGAACCACGAGGAATTATTATGTACTACATTAACGATCAATAGGTAAAATTTGAGGCTAATTAGAACAGGAATTAATAGAAAAGCTTACATTTCAATCACATTTGTAGTTGTTGTTGTTGTGGTCTTCAGTCCTGAGACTGGTTTGATGCAGCTCTCCATGCTACTCTATCCTGTGCAAGCTTCTCCATCTCCCAGTATCTACCGCAACCTACATCCTTCTGAATCTGCTTAGTGTGTTCATCTCTTGGTCTCCCTCTACGATTTTACCCGCCACGCTGCCCTACAATACTAAATTGGTGATCCTTTGATGCCTCAGAACATGTCCTACCAACCGATCTCTTCTTCTAGTCAAGTTGTGCCACAAACTTCTCTTCTCCCCAGTCCTATTGTATACTTCCTCATTAGTTATGTGATCTACCCATCTAATCTTCAGCATTCATCTGTAGCACCACATTTCAAAAGCTTCTATTCTCTTCTTGTCCAAACTATTTACCGTCCACGTTTCACTCCATACAAATACTTTCAGAAACGACTTCCTGGCACTTAAAACAATACTCGATGTTAACAAATTTCTCTTCTTCAGAAACGCTTTCCTTGCCATTGGCAGTCTACATTTTATATCCTCTCTGCTTCGACCATCATCAGTTATTTTGCTCCCCAAATACCAAACTCCTTTACTATTTAAGTCTCTCATTTCCTAATCTAATTCCCGAAGCATCACCCGACTTAATTCGACTACATTCCATTATCCTCGTTTTGCTTTTGTTGATGTTCGTCTTATATCCTCCTTTCAAGACACTCTCCATTCCGTTCAACTGCTCTTCCAAGTCCTTTGCTGTCTCTGACGAAATTACTATGTCATTAGCGAACCTCAAAGTTTTTATTACTACTCCATGGATTCTAATACCTACTCCGAATTTTTCTTTTGTTTCCTTCACTGCTTGCTCAATATACAGATTGAATAACATCGGGGATAGGCTACAACTCTGTCTCACTCCCTTCCCAACCACTGCATCCCTTTCATACCCCTCGACTCTTATAACTGCCATCTGCTTTCTGTACATATTGTAAATAGCCTTTCGCTCCCTGTATTTTACCCCTGCCACCTTCAGAATTTGAAAGAGAGTATTCCAGTATTGTAGTAACAAGGACTATATTTCGTACTGAAGTTAGTTTCGATTCGCAACCACACATTCGAAATTATCTCGCAAAAGGTTCATCTGCTGACCTAAGTTTACTGGAACGTTTTTGCTTCTACAAGGGGTATTCGGAAAGCACGTTCCGATCGGCAGCGAAGTGGAAACCACTGTGAAAATCAAAAATGTTCTATTTTCAACAGTTAGCTACAACTTCCAGCTACTTATCTTCATAGTCGCCTCTCCGATTCAGAAATGTGTCGTAGCGTTGTACCAACTTTCTAATACCTTCGTCATAGAATGCAGCCACCAGTTCTCCAGTTCTATACACTTGTCTACAGCTAGGTGTGTATGGCAAAATGTTGTCTTCATAGCCACAGATACACGTGAGCAGACATGAAACTCACAAGGAGCCAAATACGTGCTGTATTGTGGGTGCCATAGAAACCTTTGCAGGAGCATTTTCGAGCATCTTCATTGCCCTTGCTAAATGTGGCTGAGAGTTGTCTTGAGGAAGGTAATGCGTGACAACTATGTTATGAGGGCTGCATAGCTTCAAGCGAAATTTCTCATCAGGCCCTCGTACCTGGCGGCAGACACTATTTTCCAGGCATCTTTACGCGCTCAGTGTGCGCTCAGAACTGAAGAGACCAACGTGACGCCACTTAGGGTGTAGTAGGGGCACTCCGCAACACGTCTGTGCAAAGCTACATCGGATCTTCGATGTGGCTCCCATTTCGCGACCGATCGGAACTTACTTTCCGAATAGCCCTCATATTATCTTGTACTTCCACCTGTGTCAAATTTAGCTTTTAATTATAATACACTCGCCTTCGAGGATTACCTCATTCATCATTATGCTGACAGAATAATATAAACCTTCCACACCAACTGCGAGAGGCATTCAACGCTCTTATTTTAAACAAGATAGCACCAACAGCTGAACTAACCTCAATGACAAATATCTATTAGCATATCAAAATTCTCAGTGACATAATTACAGAAAGCTGCACTATATAAACTGCCTGTACCTTTTACTACAAATAATACAACATATTGTTGTCGTGTTCTTCAGTTCAAAGACAGGTTTGATGTATCTTTCCATGCTAGTCTATCCTGCGCAAGCCTCTTCACTTCTATATAACTATGGCTACCTACATCCGTTTGAACCTGGTTACTACGTTCAAGTCTTAGCCTCCTTCAAAAATTCGCCTCCCCCCTGCCCCCCGCCCATCCCAATATGCAAGCCCGTTTCTCCCTTAACAAATGGACAATTCCTTAATACCTAGTACGTGTCCTATCAACCCATCACTTCTTTTATTTGAGTTGTGCAATAAATTGCTTTTCTTCCCAGTAATTCTTGACTTGGTATTCAATCTACCCACCTATCTTTAGCATTCTTCTGAAGCACCACGTTTCCAAACCTTATCGTTTCTTCTGTCTGAACTATCTGTCATCCACTTTTCATTTCCATACAAGGCTACACTGCAGGCAGATACCTTCAGAAAAGAATTCCTAACACCTAAATATATATTAAATGTTAATAGGTTCCTCTTTTTCAGAAATGCTTTTCTTGCTGTTGCCAGCCTGCGTTTTGAATCTTTCCGCTTTCAGTCATTCTCTGCCCCAATAGCAAAACGCATCTACTACTTTTAGTTTCTCGTTTGCTAATCCAATTGCCGTAGCACCACCCGATTTAATTCGAAGGCATTACTTTACAGCTGATTTACTTTTATTGACTTCATCCTAAAATCTGTTTTCAAAATACTATTTATTCCAATCTAATGCTCTTCCAAGTCCTTAGCCGTCTACGACAGAATTACAATATCATCGACAAACCGCAAAATTTTTATTTTTTCCCATGATACACTAAAGAAAAATTCGGAGTAGGTATTAAAATCCATGGAGAAGAAATAAAAACTTTGAGGTTCGCCGATGAGATTGTAATTCTGTCAGAGACAGCAAAGGACCTGGAAGAGAAGCTGAACGGAATGGACAGCGCCTTGAAAGGACGGTATAAGATGAAGATCAACAAAAGCAAAACGAGGATAATGGAATGTAGTCGAATTAAATCGGGTGATGCTGAGGGTATTACAACAGGAAATGAGGCGCTTAAAGTAGTAAATGAGTTTCGCTATTTGGGGAGCAAAATAACTGATCATGGTCGAGATAGAGAGGATATAAAATGTAGACTGGCAATGACAAGGAAAGCGTTTCTGAAGAAGAGAAATTTGTTAACATCGAGTATAGATTTAAGTGTCAGGAAGTCGTTTCTGAAAGTATTTGTATTGAGTGTGGCCATGTATGGATGTGAAACGTTGACGATAAATAGTATGGACAAGAAGAGAATAGAAGCTTGCGAAATGTGGTGCCACAGACGAATGCTGAAGATTAGATTGGTAAATCACATAACTAATGAAGAGGTATTGCATAGCATTGGGGAGAAGAGGAGTTTGTGGCACCACTTGACAAGGAGAAGGGATCGGTTGGCAGGACAAGTTCTGAGGCATCAAGGGATCACCAATTTAGTATTGGAGGGCAGCGTGGAGGGTAAAAATCGTAGAGGGACACCAAGAGATGAATACACTAAGCAGATTCAGAAGGATGTAGGTTGCAGTAGGTACTGGGAGATGAAGAATCTTGCGCAGTATAGAGTAGCATGGAGAGCTGCATCAAACCAGTCTCAGGACTGAAGACCACAACAACAACAACACTAAGATTTACCCACATAAAGTAATACACAGAGTGGTAATCATACTAAAGAAGAGGGGCCAACGTATAGCATAAAATACAACGAGAACTCCCCAGACAAACTTAAAGCGACGAGCAACCATGAGGGACAAATTCCAAGGGGCAGGAGTATTATGCGAACTTCATTGTCAAACTTGTGATGCAGCATACCCCAGAATCAGATGTAGAAATTTTAAAACGCGTTACAACATCAGACCAGATGTTGTAAGTAAAAAATTCACATTCGTGTAGCACTTCAAACACCACAACTGTCATCCCACCAACATAGAACGAGACATGAAAATCATCGGGATAAACAACCAAAGCACATGTCTTATCCCATTTCAGTAAAACTACAATATCAAGACTGTTTTTGTAGAGGATGATCAGGTTATGAACGACGACACACATAAACACCAGCACTCTGCTAAACGTGATGAAAGAAATGAAATACACTACTCAACGAAAGTTTGGAATATTAACGTAAAATGTAGTCTGCGATACTTGAGGTCTCATTGACTTAGCCACTTCCTGCATTATCCATTTAGAACCAATATACTGGACAGTGTTTACTATTGGCATGCTTTGTGGCCGATTCCCAGTCATGAAAACGAATCGCTACTGTAGCGGCACACCGCGAGCAGTCCAGTATCGACAACAGCTTCATTCAGTTTGTTCTCAGCACTGCAGTAACATGCCTCGTAGAGGTATACAAAACTTTGATGGAGTCAGGATAGCGACTTTACTTTCAGAAACTCGTACACAGCAAGATGTTGCCGATCGGTTACGTGTCACTTATAGTGGTGTGTCTGAGGTGTGGAGAAAGTACAGACAGACGATAAATTTGACCGACAGACCTCGCACTGGTCGTTCTCGTATGAAAACATCAATACAGGATCGTTTCGTCCAACTGTCGGCTCGCAGGCGCTCAACATCAACTGCCAGAAATATTGGATATGACTCCTCTAGGGCAACAGAGAGATGTAGATAAGACCAAACAGTGCGCAGAAGATTGCATAAAGGTGGTCATCATTGCAGGAGACCAATAAAAAGGTTTGATTTGAACCTACAAAAATTAAAAAAAATGGCTCTGAGCACTATGGGACTCAACTGCTGAGGTCATTAGTCCCCTAGAACTTAGAACTAGTTAGACCTAACTAACCTAAGGACATCACACACATCCATGCCCGAGGCAGGATTCGAACCTGCGACCGTAGCGGTCTCGCGGTTCCAGACTGCAGCGCCTAGAACCGCACGGCCACTTCGGCCGGCTTTGAACCTACAGAACCGACGCAATCGAAGCACTTGGGCTCTTGCACATAAAAAGTGGACCATTGCTGAAGGGAGTAATGTCATGTTTGCTGACGAGACCAGGAATGGTTTGCGACCGGCTACTAGAGGTGTCGAGTTTGGACAAGCGCTAGACGACACCAGGAACGCAGATAGTTCAGGAAGACCATCCGTTTGCAGGTGGAAGTGTAATGTTTTACGTGGCAACTGTGAGGGGACGGGGGACCCCTCTTACTCCTATCTGCGACAGTTTCACTGATCCCCGATATTTCCAAGAGATCCTACAATCGATTGTAAGGCCCCACAGACGTCAAGTAGGTGTCAACTTCATACTAGCTGATGACAATGCAAGACGGCACCGTGCTCTAGCTCGGTATCTTCAAAGACGTAACATCAATCGTATACATTATCCATCACAGTTCCCAAACAATCAATTCAACTGAGCATGCATAGGACCTGTTGAAGGTAGCCATTGCACAGTGTCCGAATCCACCTGACAATCTTCGGGTCTCCACCCAGCAGCCGTTGAGGAAAGGGACCTCATAGTCCAAGATAAACTTGACGGCCTCATCCAGAGCATGCCTCGCAGAGTGGAAGAACTCATCCAAGTGCGGGGAGGACGTACTACTAAAGGCTGATAATCACCATTATGCGATAAAGATTTTCACTGCTTTTGTTTTCAAGATGTACACTTACGAGAGAGCCTGCCTCGTTTTGCAATGATTTTTTTGTAACTAACTAAAATCGTTCTTGTTTCCAGAAGGAATTGTGTTGATATTGTTAAATAAGGTATTGTACAAGCCTGTCAAAAGCCTTTGATTGTCTGAGCCACAGCATTCTCTTAAGCGAATTAGGATATTATGGTGTCACCGACAATGCTGCAAAATGGTTTGAGTCTCATCTATCTAACAGGAAACAAAGGGTGTCGTTGCGAAATACCTGTGTAGTAAGCAGTCAGTCTTCATCTGACTGGGATTTAATTACATGTGGTGTTGCTCAAGGTCCCATCTTGGGTCCATCGCTTTTTCTTGTGTACATTAATGACCTCTCATCTATTACATTGCCAGATGCTAAGTGTCTTTTGTTTGCAGATGATACAAACATTGCAGTAAGTAGCAAGTCAAGTACAGATTTAGAAATAGCTGCTAATCAAATTTTAACTGACATTAATAACTGCTTTAAAGCTAATTCACTGTCATTAAACTTCGAGAAGACCCACTATATGCAGTTCAGAACCTGTAAGAGCTTTCGTTCCAGCATGAGTATAACATCGATATAAGATCGAAGAGGTTGATAGTGCTCAATTTCTGGGATTACAACTCGATAATAAATTCGATTGGAAAGGGCATACCACACAATTGCTTAAGCGCCTAAACCAGTCCGCATTTGCCGTGCGAATGATGACAGATGTAGGAGATATAAATATAAAAAAACTTGCATACTTTGCTTGCTTTCATTTTATGTCATTATGTCATATGGAGTCATATTCTGGGGCAACTCATCAAACCAAGCGAAAGTTTTTAGGGTGCAAATGCGAGTGATAAGAATCATTCGTGGTGTAAATTCAAGATCATCTTGTAGAAACCTATTCAAGGAACTTTGTATGCTAACCACTGCTTCTCAGTATATTTATTCCTTAATGAAATTTGTTGAACGTAATACATCTCTATTTCCAACCAATAGCTCGATACATAGTATCAATACTAGGAATAAGAACAATCTACATAAAGACCTAAAACCACTTACCTTGGTCCAAAAAAGGGTCCTATATTCAGGAACACACATTTTCAATAAATTACCAGCAACCATTAAAATCTTGGTTTCAGATAAAGCATCGTTTAAACAGAGTTTGAAAGACTTTTTGATAGGCAACTCCTTCTAACCCATAGTCGAATGAATATCTTAACAGAGACTGTTGAGCCAGCTTCAGTAAAAATATCCGTTAGATTTCAGTTTTGACAACACTTGGTCACAACAATCAAGATTAGGTATTTTGTGTGCGATAAATTTATTAATAGTGCATAACAGTGTTTCATTCTGACGGTGTGTTAATTCTGTAAATATTAGCTGTCCCACTTTACTGCAGTGTGTTAACTTATTTTCGATAATCTCCTGACAAATGATCAGGGTAGTAAGTATTATATTCAAAGGTTTTATGTTTTTATGTCATACTTTATGACATGTTCCACACCCACGAGAATCATCTCATTTTTTGGGTCTATGGAACGAAGACTGAATCTAATCTAATCTAATCACAGGGTCTACTACAAGAAAGTCATTGCAATAAGCTCTACGATATTCCAAACTTTTGTTGAGGTGTGTAGCTTACCAAAAAAAAAAAAATACATTTATACACCAGCCTACACATATACTTATATGCTAATTAACATACACACACACACAGAGAGAGAGAGAGAGAGAGAGAGAGAGAGAGAGAGAGAGAGAACCATAGATATCACAAAAACACATGAGACAGATGGCAATAACATTCGCAACAGAATATGAAGAAAACGTGTGTTCGTATTCTGGGTGTATAATAATGAGAATTCGGCAGACTGGAAGCATAAAGAAAGCTTTAAAACCATCAATCAAGAGCACAATGCAAAACATCATCTACAAAGCTTTTGAGTTCAAATTTGGACCAATTTTACGTTATAAAAGGTCAGAAAATGTCAGAACTGTTTGTAACCCGAAATTACAGTGCCTTTGAAGCAAGATGGTTTTCACAGATAAGTATAAATATACTAGCTGACAGATACGGCATTTCCGGGGTATTCATTTGACCAATTTTCTATTAGAAATGAAAACAAAAAATGAAATGAGTTTGTAGTGTAATATCGGAAAAGCTTCGTTTCCAGGTATTCGTGAAAATATCTCTCAAATCATGAAATAGTCGTACAAAGAAATATGCATAATGTACAAATGTGTAAGTAAAGAAGCTAGCAGCAGATGCTCCAAGTCTCACAAACGTGATTTTGCAAACGTCTCTATGGCAACGCTCCTTCATAACTCTGTACACAGCTGTTGTCGCCTTAGTCGTTTGCGCTTCGCAGTTGAGAGGTTTCAAACGCGTTGCCAAGTGCCAGGGATTTCCGTAAGCTGACTCGACAGTAGGAGTGACTTAGTAGTAACGAATAATTTTTTTAAAAACTTCGCGCATGATATGGCATTTTTCAGGCATTACAGTGCTTGTGACGTCATGTCTCCTGAACAATTTGTGGTACCGCGATATAATTTTGTAGGTGCTTTTAGCGGCGTATGTAGATACTTTCTGGGAAGTTTATTGCGAACAGAATCAGTAACACAGAAGTAATAAATTTAAGCGCCGGCCGTGGTGGCCGAGAGGTTCTAGGAGCTACAGTCTGGAACCGCGCGACCACTACCGCCGCAGGTTCGAATCCTGCCTCGGGCATGGATGTGTGTGATGGCCTTAGGTTAGTTAGGTTGAATTAGTTCTAAGTTCTAGGGGACTGATGACCTCAGAAGTTAAGTCCCATAGTGCTCAGAGCCATTTAAAAATTTTAAAATTTAAGCGTCGGGAATGATGCGAATTTTTTCAAGTATCTCAGTGTTTATGACGTATTATGTCCTGATTTCTGTGTTATACAGGAAGATTCAGTGGCATATGTAGATATCGTCAGCAAAACGTGTTCCAATTAGTGTTAGTAACAAAGAAGTAATACATTCAAACGCCATGCATGATGCAGCAATTTTTCACGCATCTCCGTGTTTATGACGTCATATCTGATGAACTATGTATGGTACCACTACATAATTTTGTTAGATGCATTTAGCGGCGTATTTGGAGACTGTCTGCGAAATTTATTGTGAGTAGAATTAGCAGCACAGAAGCAATGACGTGGCAATTTTTCACGTATGTCATTGTTTATGACGTTTATGTCCTGTAACTACAACAAGTACTGCCTGAATTCGAAAGTAAAGTTCTATGTACTGACTTGGCAGAAAATCGTAAGAAATTTTGGGCTATGTCAAAGCGGTAGGTGGATCAAAACAAAATGTCCAGATACTCTGTGACCAAAATGGTACTGAAACAGAGGATGACAGACTAAAGGCCGAAATACTAAATGACTTTTTCCAAAGTTGTTTCACAGAGGAAGACTACACTGTAGTTCCTTCTCTAGATTGTCGCACAGATGACAAAATGGTAGATATCTAAATAGACGACAGAGGGACAGAGAAACAACTAAAATCGCTCAAAAGAGGAAAGGCGACTGGACCTGATGGGATACCAGTTCGATTTTACATAGAGTACGCGAAGGAACTTGCCCCCCTTCTTGCAGTGGTGTACCGTAGGTCTCTGGAAGAGCGTAGCGTTCCAAAGGATTGGAAAAGGGCACAGGTCATCCCCGTTTTCAAGAAGGGACGTCGAACAGATGTGCAGAACCATAGACCTATATCTCTAACGTCGATCAGTTGTAGAATTTTGGAACACGTATTATGTTCGAGTATAATGACTTTTCTGGAGACTAGAAATGTACTCTGTAGGAATCAGCATGGGTTTCGAAAAAGAAGATCGTGTGAAACCCAGCTCGCGCTATTCGTCCACGAGACTCAAGAGGGCCATAGACACGGGTTCCCAGGTAGATGCCGTGTTTCTCGACATCCGCAAGGCGTTCGATACAGTTCCCGACAGTCGTTTAATGAACAAAGTAAGAGCATATGGACTATCAGACCAATTGTGTGATTGGATTGAAGAGTTCCTAGATAACAGAACGCAGCATGTCATTCTCAATGGAGAGAACTCTTCCGAAGTAAGAGTGATTTCAGGTGTGCCGCAGGGGAGTGTCGTGGGACCGTTGCTATTCACAATATACAGAAATGACCTTGTGGGTAACATCGGAAGTTCACTGAGGCGTTTTGCGGATGATGCTGTGGTATATCGAGACGTTGTAACAATGAAAATTGTACTGAAATGCAGGAGGATCTACAGCGAATTGACGCATGGTGCAATTGAATCTCAGTGTAGACAAGTGGAATGTGCTGCGAATACATAGAAAGAAAGATCCCTTATCATTTAGCTACAAAATAGCAGGTGAGCAACTGGAAGCAGTTAATTCCATAAATTATCTGGGAGTAGGCATTAGGAGTGATTTAAAATGAAATCATCATATAAAGTTGATCGTCGGTAAAGCAGATGCCAGACTGAGATTGATTGGAAGAATCCTAAGGAAATGCAATCCGAAAACAAAGGAAGTTAGTTACAGTACTGTTGTTCGCCCACTGCTTGAATACTGCTCAGCAGTGTGGGATCCGTACCAGTTACGGTTGACAGAAGAGACAGAGAAAATCCAATGGAGAGCAGCGCGCTTCGTTACGGGATCATTTAGTAATCGCGAAAGCGTTACGGAGATGACAGACAAACTCCAGTGGAAGATTCTGCAGGAGAGACGCTCAGTAGCTCGGTACGGGCTTTTGTTGAAGTTTCGAGAACATACTTTAACTGAGGAGTCAAGCAGTATATTGCTCTCTCCTACGTATATCTCGCGAAGAGACCATGAGGATAAAATCAGAGAGATTAGAGCCCACACAGAGGCATACCGACAATCCTCCTTTCCACGAACAGTACGAGACT